>NC_134873.1:49586610-49829110 GCF_049852395.1 Peromyscus maniculatus bairdii | reverse complement strand
TCTTCTGAAGGAGAGCCGGTGAGACCAAGGAAGGCACCCTGCCTACTGTCTGCTCATGTAACCAACCCCTGACTACCTTCCCCTTCTATTCTATAGCATTAAGAATGCACTTGACTACAGCCAGAGAGATGGCTTCATGGTTATGAGCACTTGCTGCTCTTGTAGAGGATTTGGTTTCATTTTCTGAATGCCCCCCGCCCCTACAAGAGGCACCAGACATGCAGATAACCTACCCACAGGCAGGCAAAACACACATACACATCACAAAATAAAAACAAAGAGGATGTTTGACCTAGAAACAAAAAGGCAACATTGAATCTTGCTCTACCACCTGGGAGGTCTGTGACTTTGAGAAAGAGTTCCTCAAAGCTTCAGCCCCCTCATTGAAGATCTTCCTGGAGTTTCAGATCCGTAAGTCCAACTGTCTTTCTGGTCTTTCCACCTTATAGTCAGTCCCAAAGTGTCAGAGAAGGCCCTGGGGGTTCTTAGGAGCTTTCTCAAAACACGGAACACAAATAGCAAAGCAACCAGGAGTTTTATTCAAAGACAAAGTGAAAGTAGAGAATAGATAGGGCCCCATTGAGATCTGCTGAAGGGCCCCAGGTTACCTCTCAGGGCTTCCTTCGGGGGCTTCAGGAACAGTAGTTGCTGGCTAAGGACAGGGTGTGGGTGGTTTTCCATCTTGATAGACAGGGTTGGGTTATGCAAACCTTTGCTCACTGAGACTTTCCCATCATGCATCTGACCTAATCATATGCACTCCCAATCATGCACAGGGCATAGGATGGCAAATATGGTGGTGGTTGGGGGTGGGTTCCCCCTAAAATTTTACCCAGAAGGCACAGGTCGCCTTACTGTATTCCTCTAGTTCCAGGACATGCTCTGGGACATGGCTGAGCACAGAAGCGAGGCAAGGGTCACTAGGGCATTTCTAGGGAGTTACTGGGAGTTATTGGGAAGAATGGCAGTTGTTTCGTTTGGACAAGGGTGCATGTAGTTTGGTGTAGGTGAGCATCATGGGTCACTGCGGTACCCCTGCAAACTGTCTTCCTCAGAAGTACTCATGTCAGCACAACTCTGATGTAGAACCTTCTGCCATGAGCTTGCCTCTCTTCCATTTTCCTCAGCTAGCCAGGGCTAGCCAGAAAGGTGAAATCCAGGCCCTCCACTTTGGGGTGCATTGTATCACTGTTTCATTAAACTCTTGCTTCGTGTTTTGATCGGCCTGTGTCCACGTCTGCCACCAGCCCCAGACCACCCATGCCACCTTCACACTCACTGGGACTATGCCAAGAATGTCATCACTCATCATCCATTTCACAAATAACGACTCCTTCTGAAACGCAAACCCTACTGAGCTACCACTCTCTCGAAAGTGTCCAGTGGCCTGGTCCATTCGGAAATCTGGCCAAACTCCCCTCATCTTGCACAGGCCTCTCTGTTCCTTTGCTGTGCTAACCCCCCCAGGGGGCCTGTGCATGCTTTTTCCCAGTCTTTCCCATTGCCTGCCAATGCCTGTCCTTCTGCCAGACCTCGTCTCAGGCCTCACCCACTCAGAGACCCTTTCTTTCGCCTCACCTGATATCGCTGCTTACCATTCACAATCATAGCAGGAAACTGTAACTTTTCATTTGTTTTGCAACTTGCAATATTGCCTGTATAGCATCACGAAGCTCTGGGTTCTAGTGCCAGCAAAACACACACACACACACACACACACACACACACACACACACACACATTGGAGGAAAAACAACACAAAAATCAAACATGGCGCTATAAACCTATAACCTTAGCATTCAGGAGGTGGGGGCTGAAGGATCAGGAGCTCAAGGTCATCCTTGGCTACCTGGTACTTTGAAAGCTAGCCTGGGATACAAGTCTTCAAAACAAGGGACACTGTAAATTGACTTTAACTCTTACCCAAGCTTTAATATCTTGACTCATCCAAATACTTTTGGTAATGATTATCGTTCCCTCCTTGGTGAATACTTCGGTGAAAGACCAATATTGTGTGTGACATTTCTACAAGTCCTGCACCAGCAATTGGGAGCCAGACCTTCCTGAGGAGAGGACCCAAAGCATAGGCCCACTGAGAGCAGGGCTCAGAAATTGCTTCATTGGCTGGCCCTCATGTCTTCATGGCTACTGGTGAGAGGTGCTAATATTGCCACATTGCAACAGAGCCCTTCAGAACCCTCTGTTGACAAGCTCTGAGTACCATGTTCAGGCTTTCTTAACATTGGATTGAGGTCTCTAGTCTCCCATGTAGAAAATTCTAAGTCAGGTATTGTGAGGGCCTTATCCACAAGTCTCTGCTGATACCCTTCCAATATGCCGATGGAGCACACTGGAGGGCTAGGGATGGGAAAACCTGAGTTTCCTAACAGTGTCATTCCTGCCAACCTAAAGCACTGTATGGGACAGCCAATCATTTTTATTTTAAGCAACCACAGATTTGAGATGCAGATCCTGCCTCCCCATCTATGTGGCTTGAAGGTCACACTATCTGAAAAATGTTTCAGCAAAGGAAACAGGAAAAAAATACATTGCTTACAGTGTCTAGATGACGGTCTGATAAGTTACTGTGTTTAGTCTTCAGATTCTGTTTATATTTCATCTCAGAAAAATCAGGAAAATGTGGACATCAAAGCAGATTTCTGAAATAAAACACTGCTTCTATCCCCAACTGACCTGTGAAACATTTCCAGTGGTGACAGAAAACACATATGTTAGGTTTAAGACAACTGTAGAAGCTACAAATAAAATAATAAGAACACTGACCACACACAATAACCCAGAGCAACTTAATATAGACTCTACAGCCTGTAACCTAGCCATGAATCTAAATTTTGCACCCAGTCCATATTTACAGTGTGAAGAGAAAAGGCAATTTATATTAATATAAAACCATATATTGCCATGAAATTAATTTAATGACCATAAAAAGACATTAAATAGAGGGATGATGCCTTCATCCTACAACATGTCTCAAATAATACTGAGAAATGGGCAACATCCCTGTGAGTTATTGTTTCATGCCTTCAAAAACAATCCAAAAAAAATCTTCTAACTTCTATGAAAGCCCTTTTCACCTCAAAAATGAGTAATATACTGAGTATCTGTCTCTCAACACTACATTTTTATCACTGGCTAGAGGAACGCTGTTGAAGGCCTTGCTCCAGATGGGTTCATGGACCGGGGACTGATGTGTGGAGTCAGTGCCAAAAAGACTGTGACCACCTGTGTTGTTCAAACAAATGGCCCCGAGTAGCTTGGATGGTCTTTATTTATACAGTTTCAATGACTTTCATGGACAGTTTTACAACCAGTTTTTACTTCCTAAGTTTCTAAAAATGGTTACAGTAATTACCAGTTTGTTCCTTGCCTCTTTCCCGTTTCATCTCCCAACTCTCCCATGGAGGGCTGTGTCTCTATGGCCAGAAGCATGAGCAGTCTTGCAAGCTACAAAGGAACTTTTCTAACTAGGCACACCTACAGGTAGAACAGTGTACCCCTGAGTGCATGGGGTTACAATGTCATGCAAAGTGAGAGACAGTTTTGTCTCTTGGGGTTAATGTTTACATCTGGTAGGGTCTCGGTTCTCACCATCAACTCAACAGCCAGAGCTGGATCAATCCATTCTACATTTTGTACTGCTCTATTCCTCCCTGGGGGCATAGCAGGTTTTCCCATTTATCCTATAGGCAACATAACCTAGAGACTTACTCATAATCATTGGCATTGCTTGCCTCGTGTCCTTATGTCCATCTCTCTGAACTTCTTGGGTTATTGGTACAGTTATTAGAAATGAGGGAACAATGAGTTTCTGTGATTCGGCTTCATTCCCTGTTCCTTGGATGTTCCCATTAACTCCTGATATCATCTATTTAATAGCATTTATTTAAAAGCTCTTGTGGATAAAATCATTCTTCCCAGAACAGTTATGCAAATAGGCAATATTAAACTTCATGACCGACTGTGACTCATTCACTATGACTACCATAAGCGAAGGCAAGGAGAGCACATAGCACACATACTCCCAGGATCATGCCCAGAATGATGCAGTGAACTGTCCACAGGTTCTTGCCAAGTGGGTCGGGGTCTCCAGGGTCTTGCCACATGGAGAGTCACTCCTCCTATTCTCGGGCGCTGTTCCCTGAAGAAGTCACATGGCTCCTGCCAAAGTGTATGTGGGGACCCCAAATCCATCTTGGTTCCTTGAACTAACTGTTGTATTTTAAAAGCGGCGGGCGAGAGACCTTGGTGGGTTGGAGCCAAGGTGCCCCACAGCGGGTAGGAGACAAGAGGCATACCATGCAGATTGTGTTCATGTGGAGAGTTTTATTAGTGGGGAAGGGGAAAAGGAGAGGGAAATGGAACACAGAGTTGCCTCTTGAGAAGAGAGAAAGAGAAAGAAAGAGAGAGAGAAGAGAGAGAGAGAGAGAGAGAGAGAGAGAGAGAGAGAGAGAGAGAGAGAGAGAGAGAGAGAATAACAATAACAGAGAAGAGAGAGAAGACAGGCGGGGCCCCATCTTTTATGAGAGGACTTGGAGCGTGCGCAGAGAGATCACATAACAATGAGCGTATGAAGTCATTGTTGTTGTCAGGACCCCGAGCTGGTCAAGGTATTGTCTGCATATTGGCCAGATTCCCAAGGAGCAGGTCTGAATGCTAACACTAACATGTGTAAATTCAGAAATAAACTTCTGGGTAAGAAGCAAACCACGGCAGCGCTATTCTGTTTGTTTGTTATTGTTTTTTATGCTTTTATTTTGTTTTGGTTTTCCCCCCTCAAATCACATTAAAAGTACAACAAACAACTGCTGACTCACTGGAGAAACTGACAATATTGTCTACCACGTTTTTAGATTTTCCAAAATGGGCTACCTCAAGAAGCAAAGTAGTTGGGGTATACTTGGCACCTCCTAAAGTAGCCTCAATGTGTAGCATGAATCTTAAAAAGTTCTTATTAATAAGAACAAACCTGAGTTATTGGGGTGAATACTGGAAGATCAAAGAGAGAACAAGCCACAGCTAACCTCACCTTGCCAATTTCTTGGCCGGTCCTATTTCCTCAGACTGGAAGCTTCTATGTCCTCATCCCAATGGCTCTCAGCTAAACTGCTGCTCGAAAGCCTGAAAGCTTAACCAGCCAAATGCTTCTAGTTTCTGGTCCTCACGCCTTATATACCTTTCTGCTTTCTGCCATCACTCCCTGGGATTAAAGGCTTGCTTTCTAGGATTAAGGGCATGAGTCACCATGCTTGGCTGTATCCTTGAACACATGGATCTCTGCCTCTGGAATGCTAGGATTAAAGGCGTATGCTACCACTGCCTATCGTTTATGTTTAATATTGTGGCTGCTCTGTCTCTGACCCCAGATAAGTTTACTAGCATGCACAATATTTCAGAGAACACAATGCCACATCAATGTATGTATATAAATATAATGCTTTGCTGGTGTTTTCAATGTAGACTCAGCCAGTATCAAAGAAAGTAAATAACTTATCCTACCCAAGATAGGAAATTTCCTGAGTAGATGGTTTGTACAGTACAAAAGTCCTCCCCCAATGCTGATGAATACATCAGGACATGGTGGTAAGTGCCCCTAATAACTCTATGGCCCCACAATTGGACCAAAATCTCAGACTCTAACTAAACGCAATACCCAATACCATTTCCCACTGCTGCTTACAAAAGACCCTCTGAGGTAAGTCTAGGAAAGAACCTACCACACTCAGAGTCAACGTTTGCTTGCCCTTTGACCACAATTCTTTAATGTTCTTTTGAAGCTCACACTGTCTGAAGCCTGCATGTCACAAATTCTTTAATGTTCTTTTGAAGCTCACACTGTCTGAAGCCTGCATGTCACATAATAGTCACGTGTGACACCCTGGGGGTCCCGACGTGGGAGGGTAGTCACGTCTTCCCTTCATGTCTAGGCACTTACAAGTCAGCAAGGCACGTCTACCCTGCGGTACTGGGGCCTGAGCGCATGCCCTTGATGAAGGCCAGCTCAGTACTCCTTCACCTGTCCAACACGGCACATGCTCTTTGCTGCAGTGACATTGTGATGGCCTCATTAATGGCAGTCAGAGCGAAGTCAGGTCATGAACTCATTATACTCCAGGCTGAGCCTGACGTTGGGATGTCAGGCATAAGATGGCTGTCCTCACATTCCTGAAGAAGTAAAGGGGTTTGAAGCATGGCTGTTGTGAGAAGATGAGTGACACTGCTCCTGGGGATCATTAAAGTAAAATATTGCCAAAAGGGATAAAGACTAACAACACTTCTAAGTCTATTGATTAGACTTCTACTCAATGGGTGAAAAAGCCCAAAGCCACCGGAAATAGTCACTTCATGAGAATCTATTTAGAATATGTCTTTTTAAAGGACCCATTGTTTTTTATTCTTCTCTTGTATATTACATCCCAATCACTGTGTCCCCTCCCACTTCCCTTCCCAATCCTTCCCCCCTACCTCCCCTCTCTCCCAAATCCACTCCTCCTCCATTTCCCTTCAGAAAAGGGCAGGCCTCTCAGGGATATCAACCAAACACAGCATATCAAATTGTAATAAGGCTGGACACCTCCCCTCATATTAAGGCTGGACAAGGCAACCCAGTATGAGGAATAGGGTCCCAAGAGCAGGCAAAGGAGTCAGAGACAGCCCCTGCTCCCACTCTTAGGTCTTCATAAGAAGACCAAGCTACACAATCATAATCTATATGCAGATGGCCTAGGTCAGTCCCTTGCAGGTTCCCTGGTTGTCTGTTCAGTCTCTGTGAGCCCTTATGAGCCCAGGTTGATTGATTCTATGGGATTGCTTAGGGTGTTCTTGACCCCTCTGGCTCCTACAATCCTCCCTCCTCCTCCTCCTCCTCCTCCTCCTCCTCCTCCTTCTCCTCCTCCTCCTCCACAGGATTCCCCAAGTTCCATCTAATGTTTGGCTGTGGGTCTCTGCATCTCTCCCATTAGTTGCTGGATGAGGTCTCTCTAAGGATGATTATGCTAGGCTCCAGTCTATGAGTATAGCAGAGAATCATTAGGAATCATTTTATTGACTTGTTTTTCCTTCTGCCAGTTCTGTTTGGTTCTACCCTAGGTCTCTGAACTATCCAGCCTCTGGTTCCTGGCCCTCTAGGCAGTGTTGGGGTGGGCTCCTTCTCATGGCAAGAGTCTCAACATGGACCAGTCATTGGTTGGCCACTCCCATCATTTCTGGGTCACCTTTACTCCAGCACGCCTTGCAGGTGGGACAAACTGTAGGTCGAGGGCTATGTGGATGAATTGGTGTCCCAACCCTTCCACTGGAAGCCTTGCCTAGTTACAGAAGATGCCTGGCTCGGGCTCCATATCCCCCATTACTCGGAATCTTAGCTAAGGTTACCCTAATAGATTCCTGGGAGTTTCCATTGTACTAGGTTTCTACCCCACCCACAAAATATCTTCTAATTCCACTTGTCTCTCTCAGTACTCTCTCCCTCCATCCTATTCCCACTTGATCTCTCCTGCTCCTGTCCCCACTCACCCCTGTCACTCATCATATCTGTTCTATTTCCCCTTCCCAGGGAGATTCATGCATCCACCCCCACACACACACCTTTGAGCCCTCCTCTCTGGGTCTGTGGAGTGTAGTATGATTATCCTTTACTTTACAGCTGATATCCACTTATAAGTAAGTACATACCATATTTGTCTCTCTGGATCTGCATTGCCTCACCCAGGATGATTTTTTTCTTGTTCCATTTGCTGGGAAATTTTATGATGTTATTTTTTTTAACAGCTGAGTAACATCCCATTGTGTAAATGTACCACTTTTTCTTCATCCATTCTTCTGTTGAGGAACATCTAGATTATTTCCAGTTTCTGGCTATTACAAATAAAGCTGCTATGAACATAGTTGAGCAAATGTCTTTGTGGTAGGATGGAGTGTCCTTTGGGTATATACCTAGGAGTGGTATAACAGAGTCTTGAGGTAGATAGATCTATTCCCAATTTTCTAAGAACCTGCCATATTGATTTCCAAAGTGGCTGTACAAGTTTGCACTACCATCAACAATGAAGGAGTGTTCTCCTTGCTCCACATCCTTTCCAGCATGAGCTATTGCTTGTGTTTTTTATCTGAGCCATTCTGACAAGTTTACAATGAAATCTCAAAGTCGTTTTGATTTGCATTTCCCTGGTGACTAAGGATGTTAAACATTTCTTTAAGTGTTTCTCTGCCATTTCAGATTCTTCTGTTGAGAATTCTCTGTTTAGGTCAGTACCCCATATTTTAAATTGGATTATTTGTTTTTTTGATGTCTGGTTTCTTGAGTTCATTAATCCCTCTTAAAGAACAGATATGGAGTTGCTGAAAATCTTTTCCCATTCTGTGAGCTGTCATTTTGTCCTATTTACAATGTCCTTTGCCTTATAGAAGTTTTCAGTTTCATTTATTAATTCTCAGTCTTAGTGCCTGCATTATTAGTGTTCTATTCAGGAAGTTGTCTCCTGTGCCAATGCATTTAAGGGTATTCCCACTTTCTCTTCTATCAGGTTCAGTGTATCCTCTTTTATGTTGAGGTCTTTGATCCACTTGGACTTGATTTTTGTGCAAGGTGATAGATACGGATCTATTTGCAAGCTGGTTGTGGCCTGAGGAGTGTTGGGAGGCTGTGGGCAGGGTCTTACTTGGGGTTCCAGGAACCACTAGTAGAGTATGGGGTTTCTGCACAATTTGTGGGCTAGGATATGGAGATGAGGGGATGGGGCGCTGTTGAGAAAAGCTGAGCAGGCTCTGGGGAAGTGCTAGATGTCTACAAGTGGGGTCTCACCTGGAGTTCTGGATACTGGTGTGGCCTTCAGTGGTGGGTTGGGGGGCTTCCACTGGAGTTGTGGGCTGGGATCAGGATCCACATTTTTTAGTTTGAGTTATTCTAGATGGCCCTTTCTCAATGTTACTTTGTTTGCTTGTTTAAAAAAAAAAAAAAAAAAAAAACAGGATAAAGGGGGCTGGAGAGATGATTCAGTGCTCTTCCAAAGGACCCAGGTTCAATTCCCAGCACCCACGTGGCAGCTCACAATTGCTTGTATCTCCAGTTCCAGGGAATCCGACATCCTCACACAGACATCCATGCAGACAAAACACCAATGAACATAAAAAACAAATCATAAAAAAAGGGAAGAAACCGGATAAAGCTAAATAACGGCTATGTTCCCTGCATCCTGATGAACCGCAAGCAGACATTCCTAAAATAACTGTCTGCAGCCATGAGTGAGGCTGCGACAGAGCACACGTGGCCCCTGTCGGGGAAGCTTCTCCTTAGACAATCACTTGCAAGGGAAAAGCTGAACTCAGCTCCAATGGCATGCAGGTTCAAGTTCAATTTGTCTACACACATGATCTGTTTTCACTTGAATTTTCAGGACCCCAATCCAAACTAAATTTCCCAACCACTGAGAAGCCTCCTGACATCCAACTTCAAAGCTGAACATCTCTTCCCCAGTGGCACTGGCAGGGGTAGGAGGGGCCCAGGCTTCAAAGGGCAGCAGGTTCTCTCACGGAGTTTCTTAAGAATCTGGCAAGCATCTTTATTCCCAGTGCACAATCATCCATAGCAAACATAAAACAGCAAACCCAGGAGAAAAAAAAGGGGAGGGTTTGGCAGAAAAAGACAAAAACGAAAAACAAAAAACCACCCAGCCCTCAGGCAAGCTGAGTGCCCATCGATTTCAAGAGACCACAGACAGCCAGCGCTGCGGGTGGGGTGGGAATACCTCAGTGCTTCGAAGTAATGCTGGCCGAAGAGGACCTCTGCCCAGCGTCCTCCTTATCCACCTAGCCCCATCTTCCATCATGGCGACTCCACACTAGCTGAGTCACTCCAGGGCAGTGGTTCTCCACCTTTCTAATGCTGCGACCCTTTAATGCAATACCCCACGGTGTGCTGACCTGACCCCCAACCATACAATTACTTTCGTTGCTACTTCATAACTGTCATTTTGCTAGTTATGAATCGTAATGCGAATATCTGTGTTTTCCCCCGTGGTCTTAGGTGACCCCTGTGAAAGGGTTGTTCAACCTATGGGGTCGCGACCCACAGGTTGAGAATCGCTGCTCCAGAGTACTGAATTATAGAAGCAACCCAAATTCTGGTCCTTACTAACATCTGGCACCCTTTACAATCTCCCGGGTTGCTTATCTCCCTGTAAAAGAATGTAAAGACAATAGATTTACAAAGAAAGCATTGGTACGTTTAAGATATGCTTCTCTCTCTCTCTCTCTCTCTCTCTCTCTCTCTCTCTCTCTCTCACACACACACACACACACACACACACACACACACACACACCCTTTCTCTCTTTGTCTTTCACTTTCCTGGTCAGAATGAAAGACTGGTTTGATTTGGGGCAGGGATAATAAGTATATATCATACATGAGTATTCCTGTTAATGATTTAAAGTAGGATTTACATTCGGGGTTCGAGTTCCTTCAGTCTCTGTGTGGGAGTCAGACATGGGTTTCAATAGAAATCCTCATATAGTTGTAGGTAAACAATTCTTGCCTCTTCACACAATAGGAGGTATGACTGGAAGTCACTGCCCTTGTGTCCATACTTCTGTTCCAAAGGAGAACAGGGCAGCGTAAAAAAGAAAAAGATGCAAAATCCTGTTCCCTGAGGACTGTGGGTTAGCATTGTCCTAACACTGGAATTCCTAAGGAACTGCAAAATGGTTCTATACTCTCACACTGTCTCTCAGACAGTTCATGTGATGGAGTTCTAGATGCCTGAGGCATCAACTATTCTGACGTGTCCTATATATGTCCAGTGTAAGACTGGGCAGTTCACAAGCAAGGGAAGGGCTTATTGAATCATTCATGATGAAGACCCCATTCAGTCCTTCAACAGTCCTTCATATAATCCACTGCCCTTCATCATCCAAGGAAATAGTTCATGTGGGATCTTAACTAAGGGCATAAGGCTAGTCAAGCTGGGTCCAGATTCCCACATTTAACCATAAAGAAGGCCATTGGGGAAAATACTGTTTTTGAGGCAACCAAATAAAAAGCAAATGATTGGAGTGAACTAAAGATATTTAATATCCTTTCTAAGGCAACCATCAGAAGGGTGCTACTACCCCTTTCTTATATGGACCCATTTCCTCGGAGTCCTCCAGACTCCGGAGTATCCTACAGACCAGGTGTCAGCGCTTCTGCAAAGATATTCTAGCTTCCTAAAAAGTTTTAGATTTGTTTATTTTATTGTATACATTTGAGCATTTTGCCTGTGTGTGTGTGTGTGTGTGTGTGTGTGTGTGTGTGTGTGTGTGTGTGTACTCATAGAGGTCAGAAGGCAGCATTGGAACTTCTGGAGTGACAGATGGTTGTGAGTTCTGGTAATCAAACTTGGGTCTTCTGCAAAAACAAATGCTCTAAACCACTGAACCGTCTCTCCAGGCACCATACTAATTTTTGAACACCATTTTTTGAATCCAGATGTAAGACATACCTTTCAAATCCAAAAACGAGTCAGAACACATTTCCTACAAAGGATCTTTATAAAAATCGCAATGTTAATGTTAGAACAGAATCTAGTAAAAGAATTAATTAATACAACTTTCCTGCCATCAACACCCAGGCTGAATCAGACATTCTGCCCTTGTTCCCTCCAGAGACACACAACCATCTCTATTAGAAGATTCAAGTATTATGGCAAAGCTTCTTACACGGACTGAGTCTAATGCATTTTGTTGGGACTCTCACCTCTGTATCCTGTTTTTAACATCATGTGACACCATGTTTTCCCCCTTTCCACTGATTAACTCAATCTCCATCCTACGTCATCCTTTTGATGAACCCGCATCGGAGATGGTTCACAACACTCTTAATGTTTCTCTTTTCTCTTTAGTATACGGCTTCTCCATTTATTGTTGATCTTCCTGGGATAGAGCACTGAGTGATAAATATTCTACATATAGTCAAAACAGCACAAAATAAAACAACTCTTAAAATCTCCATGTTCTGCCCTTTGTTCTTAGCATCCAAGAGAAGGATTTCATATAAATAAGGAGACGAGGTCAACTTTAGTCCTATTCATATTATCCCTCCTTGGAGACTTCATTCTTTCATTTTTGTGAGTATGTGCACATATGCGCATGCTATGCAAGCAATATATGGAGGTCAGAGGAGGACACTGGATGCCCTGCTCTGTCTCTGTCTTGCTTTATGTCCTTGACAATAGAATCTCTCACTGAATCCCAAGATCACCCTTCCCCCTAGACTGTAGAGACAGCAAGCTCCTAGAATCTCCCTGTGTCCATTGCCCTTTGTCCTGTTGCTGGGGTTAAAGGTAATGCTTAGCATGCCTGGCTTCTTAAATATGAGACCTAGGGATTTCAACTCGCATCACGATGCTTGTGTAGCAACTGTCTTACCCACTAAGCCATCTCCAAGTCCAAGGTTGCCTGTATCCTGTATCTGAAAAGGCAACATTCTCAAAGCTAATAAAATATTCAGTGGAGAAATAATGTTCTCCATTGAATTTGGAAGCAGAAGAGGAATCCCCCATCGTTACTTCTTTTGGACATTGCATGGGAGCCCTAGCACATGACATAAGGCAAGCTACAGAAATAAGAAAGCAAGCAAAACCATTTATTCTCCACATGACATTACTATGAATATAGGAATTTAGAAAGAATCAATATCTCTATTAAGCAACTAAGTTACTTGGTATAATGTCAGTATGGAAAACTAACTTCACTTCTAATATTTTTATTGTTTTATTATTTTATGCAAGTGAATGTCTTGCCTGCATGTATGTCTGCTTGTATGCCATCTGCCTGCAGTGCCCACAAAGCCCAGAAGATGTCACTGGATCCAATGGGACTGGAGTTACAGATGGCTGTCACCACCATATGGTTGCTGGGAATCAAACCCTGGTCTTCTGGAAGAGCAGCCAGTCTTAACTGCAGAGCCATCTCTCCAGCCTTTAACTTTACTTCTATGTACTAACAACAAACAATATAAAATACAATTCTTACCATATAGTTAGAGTAGCATGAAAATCAAAACACTTGAGGATAATCTAATGAATGGAAGCCCACCTGAAATAAATTAATGAAGTGTTGTGAAACATTCCTTTACACTGTGTGAAGATGTGTCATTGTGACTGATTTAATAAAAAGCTAAATGGCCAATAGCTAGGCAGGAGGTATAGCAGGTACTTCTGGACAGAGAGAGCTTTAGGAAGAAGAAAGGCAGAGTTACCAGCCAGACACAGAGAGCAAGCAAGACATGAAGGAGGAGAAGTGAAAGCCACAAGTCACACGGCAATATGCAGATGAATAGAAATGGATTCACTTAAGTTACAAGCACTAGTGGAACACGCCTAAGCTATAGGCTGAGCTTTCACAATCAATAATGAGTCTCTGTGTTGTTCTTTGTGAGCTGGCGACCCAAAGAAAAATCCATCTACAGTGAAGAGTTATTTAAGCAAAAATATTCTGCTTCTGCCAGTAGTCAGTGATCTAGAGAGTCCATCCAAATTCCAACATCCTGCTTTTACTCATGTGCACACAATTGAAAGGAAGAAGTCAAGATGAGCATGGTAGTTCATACCTATAATCCTAGCACACAGGAAGCTGAGTCAAGAAGGTTAGTGTGAATACAGAGAGAATACCAGACTGGTCAGGGAGCTTATCTTTATTAATATGTATCTAATAGATCATATCTCCAACAATAGAAAGCAGAATATTGTTTGCTTCCCTGGGAAGCACCATTAGAAAGGACATGAATATTGGAAGGGCACTGGGAATGTCCTAGGGACTGACCACATGGGTGTACGTGAAAGTGAAAGTTCGTGGAATTGCTGTGTACTTCAGATACATGTATGTACGTGTGCCTAGTGTTTTAAGGACTGAACTATTTTACTTGAAAACCAACAACATGGAAGAATATTGACTAGTACCAATGAACCTTTTATCTCACGGGTTTAATTCATTGTTCCAAGCCATTAAGAAAATCTTAAATCTGAGTTCTTCATTGCTGGAAAAAAGCTCTTAGCAGGTTACATTGGATAGAATTGAACCAAGAAATGGACTTTTGGCACTAGAAGACTTACCTAAACTCCTAGGGCTGATTCATTCATTGAATTCATCCTACTTTACACTCCTACTGCCCTGTGTTTTTCCATGTCACTGCAAATCTATGAAAGACTTTGTCAAGCACTTCACAAAAACAAGACCTCACCGGACTCTCAAACACTGCTCTACTCATTGTGTTCAAGTACTTTAACTCTTTGCACATGTACCTATACTTGTTCTGTCAATCACAAAGAAGGCGGCATTCAATTTTCTAGTGTCACTGTATCCGATTTTATTTTGGCAATTTTTGAGGCTATTTTGTAAGGCATATCTAAATTTAAGAAATACAGTTTCTGTCTTCTTTGTGGAATGTCCTTCTCCAAATCTTACATTAAAGCGTGCTTTGTCTCTGGCATAGCTATACCAGCTTACTTTTTTGAGCTTTGAAGGATCTTTGCTGTATTCTTTGACTTTGATTGTTTCCACTTTTTTTTTTATATTCAAGCAGATCTCTTTTAGCTGGACAAAATCCCAACATGGAGTCCCACCCCCACCTGAGAAGCTATTGGTGACTGACGGCTCCATAGCTATATGAAGGTCATTTTTCCTAAGAATCTGTCATGAGGCCCAACATTAATGCACATACTGGCAGCATTTAGTGGACTCAGTAGGTTTATAAAGACAGAAGACATGAAACTGGAAGGAAATAGTGGGGCATATAAGGGAGGAATTGGAGAAGAGGGAATTGGAGATGGACTTGATCAAAGGACATTATATGCATGTATGACATTCTCAAACAACAACCACAAAATAATAGTGTTGGGCCTCACAGGAGATGATAATGTAAGTTATCTTGGGGGTTTTTTTGTTTTTGTTTTTTGTTTTTTTACTAACATCTTTATAGTATTCCTTCCTTGTAGCCAGAATTTGTCTTTGACATTCTAAGATTTCTTTAACTATAATATGAGCAATAGGTAATATTTTTCACTTAATTGAATGACATTGGAAATGACCATTAAAAATTAAAATAGCCTTTGCACTCCATAGTCTTAAGGAGTCAGGTATCTAAAAACGGATCCATGTTATTTCCAAATCATCTCACCTGAAATTGGCCGGGAGATAATGACTTTAAGCAAAATAAGCCAGACTTAGAAAGGTGAACAACATGTTTTTCTGTCATTGACAGACGTCTATATTTAAACTTCTATGGATGTGTATACATGTAAGACATGGAAGTAGAAAGATGGCTGTGAGAAGGGAGGGGGGATCTGGAGGGAGGGGCACACAAGAGTTGATGCATATATGCGATATGAAAGCTGAAAGGGATGTATTTGGGAGGAAGGAGAGGACCAGAAAGGAGACAGTGCAGTAGGGGGGTGAATAAGAATATAGTATAATGAGCAGCCTGGAACACAGTGGCCAGAGTCTAACCCATCCCCACCCGCCACCAAGCCCCACCACAATGAGCAAATATATGATGGGGAAATGGGAGAGAAAGAGAAGCAGAGCAGTTCATGTGCTGTGGAGAGAAGAGGAACTGGCAGTGGGATACTATAGCAGTGAAGAACAGGCTGATGTGAGCGGCCTGCGCTGCCACCTGAAGCCATGTGATATCTAGGCCTGTGCCGCCACCAAGAGCCATACTTATCTGAGTGCCCTGTACTGCCACCCGAGGCCACGGTGACACCCAGGCTTGTGATGCAACCGTGGGCCGTATCTGGATCCATGACCATACAACAGCCAGGGTCTGTGTTGATCAGTCCATGATCCCTGTTACCATCAAAGGCCATGCAGATAGATGCCCGTGATCTGGACTGCCCCTAGATCCATGGTGATGTCTCAGGGCCCTGATGAGTAGGCCCTGGCCCTCGCTGGACCTGGAAGAGCTGACCCCACTCTTCACGGGACAGCTGGCCCTGGTGGCATGGGGGCAAGAGAGCTGGTCTTGCCCCTTGCTGGCCTCCACACATGGGGAAGCTGACCCTGCCTCTTACCACCTGCAGTGTGGCAGCAATGGTGGTGGTGTGGATATGGAAGAGCTGGCCTTTTCCCTCTCCTGGGGGTAGAGCAGTCCCAATGGAGGCCTGGCCTGACCAACTCAGCTACCACCCAGGCCCACTTCCAGGATTTTGAGTGGGGCCACCCAAAAATCTAGCCCAGCTATGACCTGCTAGAGTGCATGAGGGGACCGACCAGTCCTGTGTAACTGTAGCTGCAGGGTCTCCATCACTCAGGGCAGCAGCAGGATGTCTGAGAGGAGTTTCGGTGAGGGTCCAGTGTTGAGGACTTACCAGAAGCCAGAGATCTTTAGCCAGACCAAAAACTCAGTGCAATATTTGCAAGGAAAGCTGTGTGGACAAAAGAGTCTACTGTGTGCCACACCACGGCTCCCAATGCCACTACAACAAACCAATATGTGATGGAGAGACCAACAAGACGGAGGAGCAAAGTGGGTTTTTTTTTTTTTTGCTTTGGTTTTTTTTTTTGTTTTTCTTTTCTTTTGGGGGGGGGCTACAGGGGTATAGGGTGGACATGGAAGGACTGGGAAATGGGGTGCATGGTGTGAAATTCCCAAAGAATTGATAAGAAAAAAAAAAGGTTAAATTTTAAAAAAAAAAGAATACAGTATAATGCTATACATGTTTGAAAATGCCATCGTGAACCCATTACTTTGTGGGCTGTCTGAGTCACTTTTCTGTTGCTGTGATGAGACGCCATGACCAGGGCAACTTATAGAAGGAAGAGTTTGTTTGGGCTCATGGTTCCAGAGGGATGAGAGTCCATCACCATCACTGCAGGCAGTCGTGGTGCTTGCAGCAGCTGCTGAGAGCCAGACCAACCCATTCTCAGAGACCCTGATCAAAGGGCAAAGGGAACTTCAGCTCTGTCCTATCCAGGAGCAGGCTTGGAAGGCCAGTCTAAGGCTAGAGCCAGTGCCTCAAAGGAGTTCAGATTTCTGGTCCTGGGAACTTGGCTCCTCCCATCCCGGAAGAAACCGGAATTATCAGTCCCAAGGGCCATTGTGTACTCCATCTCTAATGCTCTTACAGATACATTGTGTTCCCTTTGTGCAATAAGATACATTGTGTTCCCTTTGTGCAACGTTTCTTGATCAGCCTTCTGATGGTTTTGTCCCATTTTACAATAGATGCTGCCAACTCTGTCCCTTTTCTCCCCTGGAAGAGTCCTTGTGTGAGATCTTGGGGTAACTGGGGACATAACTTCAAGGAGAGTAGGAAGAGTTGACCCCTTCCTTTTTCTCTCCCTTCTTAGCCATGAAGTACTTTGGTCATGTTTGACCCGCTCTCCCACCATGATGCCAGCACATGCCACAGCCACAGAGAAAATGGAGCTAAAGTAACGCTTTGCTCTTCATAAGGCAATTATGCCAGGAACGTCTTAGAGTGATAGGAATGTGACAAACAGAAGCAGCTGTTCATTTATCCTACCTGGGGTAAGTGCAACTCTAATCTATGCAGTTAGCAAAATTCCTGAATAGAATCCAGTAATATCAGCTACGGTTCCCCCTTTTGCACATTATATCGTCAGTCCTTGTGCTCCAATATTTGTTACTTTATGTCCTTTGTCCCACATCTCCACATCTCTTCTCCCTTATCCTCATCCTGATAACTTATTTATGTGAGTTTATCCTTTTCTTGTCAGTGCTAGAGATTGGACCAAAAAAAAAAAAAAAAAAAAAAACAAGCTCTACCACTGAGGCTGTATCCCAGCTTGAAGTATTTTTAGCCCCACTTTAAAAAGAAAAATGAGGTATTTCTAAGCCAAACCTATGCTATTTGACTATGAAGCTGCAGAGCTTCAAAAGTAACACAGATTCTGCTAGTGGCTTCTAGGTACATGAAGTAAAGATTAATCAGCCAGTGCAACTAGAGAACAACCAAGTTCAGAGTCAGAATACACCTGTGCTCCCTTTCCCATTATATCTTGCCTGATCTTTAAATTGATGAACTACCACTCAGATAAATTACAAGTTATCTGATGGACACCTCACCTTATCTTTGCCTTCTCCAACTTCTCACTTCTCTTTTTGCCTCATAACAGAAAACTATTCTGCCTGGTTTCCAGCATGCTTCCTTCCCCTCTCCGGGCAAGACATTCCTCGCTTCTGTCAGTAGGTTGAGTTTTTCCAAACCTATTTCCTATCTCCAACACATGTAGGAGAAATAAATGAAGAATTTATTGACAGATACACCACCGCCATGTCTTTAGGTGATGTAGCCAGGAAGACAACATCTTCAGAGTATTTACATCAATCCAGAAACGTTTCTGAGGACACACCTGGCAATCAGAGAAGCCTGGTGACACACTCATAAGGCGTGATTGACAAGAGGAAGTTATAGCTGACTTAAATAGATTGTATTTGGTTGAATGTTTAAAAATCCATTTCCTTGTCTGATATTTTACTAGCAGTGGTGAAAATAGAAACATCTTCCTCTCAGAGAATTAAAATACTTTTCCAAAGAGATTGCCCACTTGCAGAAGTAGGAAGACAAAATTGCATCCACACGCAATTCTCCTCTCTCGTCCTCTCTCCCTGCTGCTCCCACTTGTAACATCAGCGAAAATGGAAACCTGACTGGGATTACTCAGGCATAATTTAGATGCTCGATTCCAGGTGACCCACTGATTCTACTCCTAGAAAAGTAGTCCAGAGAGATAGTTTAACAAAAACAAGTGCTGTACACATCAAGAAGTCACTATAAAATTCACTGCAAAGAAAGAAAGAAAAAAAGAAAGGAGGGAAGGAGGGAGAGAGGAAGGGAGGGAGGGAGGAGAGGGAGGAAAGGAAGGAAGAGAGAGAGAGGAAGGGAGGGAGGGAGGGAGGGAGGGAGGGAGGGAGGGAGGGAGGGAGGGAGGGGAGAAGGAAGAAAGGACATAACCAATGTACTTTATTCTAGGAAAATGTTCAATAATTCATTTGCACTATAAAATTACACATGGTTTTAAAATATAGATCTAGAAACACTATTAAGTAGTAAATGAAAAGGCAAATATAAAACACTTAATCCTTAAACTCTAAAATATGTATATATGGATACCCTGGGAAACAGGAATCAAATCATTGGGTAGTGCTTACCATCTGTTTAGGTAAAGGAGGGTTTGTGGCTATTCTTTGTGGAAATGTGGATAGTGTAGCTGCCTCCTCTACATCCTTGCATCTCCTTGGGGGTTGACTCATAATTGCACTGAACAATAAATAAATTATGTATATTAGCAGTTAAATTTCAGTTGCTAAAATGGAATTTTTTGTAAAATTACCTTAAGATATCACTTAACCCAGTAGTTTAACTGGGACATGCATAATACAAAAAAAAAAAAAGTTTTCAAGTGAAATTCAAATTTAGCTAATGTTCAAGGCAACAAATTGGATGAGGATCTGAAAAAGAAGCCGTGGGGGAGACATTTAAATGCTCAGGATCCACATAACTCTCATCTGTGTCCCAATAGAGAGAGAGGACATTTTGAACTCCTTGTATTTGGGAGAACTTCTCACCAAGAGCAGCTCATCCTGGAATGGCACTGACTGAGATTCCTGGTGTGGCTAGGCAGGGACGGTTGAGACAGGCTTCCTCCTACATAGCTATAAAGATGGAATAATCCACGGAGTTTTCAGACAGGGATGAAAAATGGAACTGATTTTTCTCACATGGAGAGCATCAGGTACTCAGGCTTTGGAGACTCAAGACTTGCGATAAGACTTCAAGTGAGAAAAATGGCATTAAAATATAAACTATTTCTGACACGTCAATTTAAAAAGCCAGTGACTCCATGGAAGCCAGCTTTCTGCAGCTATACCTTTTAATGGCTGCAGAAGATAGAGTGGACTGTCTCACAGGAATAATGTGAGAAGCTAACATAAATGTTAAATCTCTTCAAGTTCAAAAATGGCTTCCTTGACAACCACACCAGAAGCCTGGCCACCGGCATTCTTAATAAGGAGTCATATAGAAGTCTTTAGAAGTACAGTAAACAATGTAAAGAGCAGCCAGTTCAATGTCTCGTTTTACAAGTTAAATGGAGATACTGACAGGTTGAGTTGTTCAAAGCCTCATCTACTCCATAGCTTACGTCTAGGATGAATAATTGAAGTTATTCTGTCTGTCATTCTCCTGACCATGCAGACGGATGACTAAGGTCCCAGCTCTGACAGTACAGATGGATCGACCAGGACCAGAAGTTGTCATGGTAAGTGAAAAGCAAAGGCTAAGGCAACATGGGTAATTTCTACCATTGTATTTTGAGCAAAATCCTTGATAAATTCAAAGATTGTGATAAATCAATAGTCATCAGCCATGGCTAAGACTGTAAAGTCAATTCAACCACAGATGGAATCACACTGGTTCCCATTTTCCAAGTCAGTAACGTTTGCAATGGTAACAGTCTGCTCTGCATTCAAGACCATGTGTGGTGTGTACAGACAGACATCAGTCTGAAACAACCCATCGAACAAATAAACAAAAACCAAATCTCATATCCATTTTTTTTTTTTTGCTTCTGCAGACAAGAGGTCTAAACATCTCTCCAGGAGAAATTGGTAGCTTAAACTAGCAGATAGCAGCAGCATATTATTTTGCGGCCTTTTGTAGCACCTCGACTATCTATCAAAGGCCAAGATTCCAAAGTAGTATACAGCCTGGGCACAAATCATAATCTGCTAGCAGATAAAGTGAAAAATCTGCAACGGTTAATAGAGCTTGGGAAAGTGTAACCAAGGACTTGTTTCTCTCCTAGCCCCAGAATGTTACAGACCAGCTGCTTTTCCTTCATGCGTGGTCATACTGTGTTGATATATCCAATAGGTGAAGGGGGACCCGGCAAACACAGCACTCTGCTGGTTTCCATGAGTCCTTCTCCACGTGGTGCTACAGAATCAGTTTCCTTCAGTATACTTACTTTCCCTCTGAGCAAAAATGGTTTGGGAAACATCTGGCTCTGAGAGGCACTGGGTATTTTTAAATTTCTTCCTCTGGGGACCAGCCCCTCTCTTGCCCTTTGCAGCTTGCAGTTGCCACCAGGAGATAGAAGACAGTGGGTGGAAGGCATTGGGTTTGTTAGGCACAGTCTGGCAGCCACGCCAATGAGATGAGCAGCTAACCTCTGCAGAGCTGGCTCTCACCTCTCCCCTACTCCAACGCCGAGGTGGGGGAACCCTAATTTTCAGATTTCCTGAGCTGTCTTGGTCCTTGCTAATATAGCCTAAGCAATCAAGCAGTCCTATAATTACAGTCAAGGAAGTTTGCCTCAGAATGAATTCGCACTATTTCTGGAAGAGAAAATTTTCTGTGAGTTTGGAACAATCCAGTGATTTTTTTTTTGGCACAATAATTCTGCATATTTGTGGGTACAATGCAATGCTTCAGTGTATGGATCTACTGTAAAGATTTAATCAGGATAATTAGCATATGAATTACAACATGTATCACTTCTTTGTGGTAGGAACATTCAGAAATTTCTACTAGCGCTTTTGAAATATATAATCCATTATTGCTGTGTGTGTGGTCACTCTGCCACACAATAGAACACCAGGACTCATTCCTCCAATACAAATGTATCTTGCACCCATTGACAACCCTGCCAGGCCCCCTCCCTACCCTCTCCAGCCTCTAGGAACCTTTTACCTTTCTTTCTCTATTTTCATGAGTTCAGCTCATATTCCACATATGAGTGAGATCTGTAGTACCCGTCCTGCTGTGTCAGGCTTAGTTAACTCAACATGACATCCTCCAGGTTCATCCAGGCTTTTCAAATGACTTGTTTCCCTTCTTGTCAATAGCTGAGTAGCATTCCATTGCATAGATATATAAAGATTATAGATAGCTAGAGAAATAAAGAGATGATAGATAGGTAGACAGACATATAAACATGCCACAATTTCTTCATACTTTCTTTTATTGATGAATACCTACAATGACTCCATATTGTGTTTGTTATGAGTAGTGCAGAGTATACATGTGAGAATAGATGTGTCTGACGTGCTATTATTTCCTTAGTGATCATTTTAATCACAGTGTGGGGAAAGAGAAAAGCCCTGCATACTTGGATCAGTAAAGGAAGAAAAAAAATGTTCCAAGGTGTCTTTACAGGGCTAGGGAGATAGCTTTAATGGGTTAAAGCACCTGCTGAGACAGTGTGATGATCCAAGTTCATACATTCAGAAGTATGAGCACCTGAAATCTCAACGCTCCTGTAGGTCAATCAGAGAGAGAAGAGAGAGAATCGGCAGAACTTGCCAGTCAGTGAACCAGGCACACACAGCAGCCAAGAGCAAAAAGAAACAAAGTGGAAGGTGAGGACTGACATGTAGGCTGACCTCTGACCTCCAGATGTCTATTTCCTCCTCACATTGAAATCAACAATGGTCAGCACACAAGCACAGTATGGTAACCCAGGCATCCAACTCCTCTTAATCTCTTGTCTCAAAACCTTTAGCTTTTCAGGGAGTACCTGAAGCCTTGTAGTAATATTTTAATAATTTACTTTAATTCATACTTATTTCTAGTTATGTCTGCATGCCTGCTCATCTGCGTAACATGTGCATGCAGGCTCCCGCTGAAGCCAGGAGAGGGCATCAGATCCCCTGAAACTGGAGTTACAGGCATTTGTGAGCCTTCTGATGGGAACCAAACCTGGGTCCTCTGCAAGAGCAGAAAGCGCTCTTAATCACTGGGCCATCTTTCCAGCCTCCTGAAGAGGCATTTTAAAGAAATACTTTATTAAATATCTTATCTAATCTCTCACTGTTCCGCTTTATGAAAATATTATTGGTAAGCAATTAATTTCACCATAGATCATTTCAACATACATTCCATACATGTGAACATTTTCCTATGTCATAAGATTTAATGTCAACACTGTATTTTCTGTGTAGATGTACACATGTTTAAAAGTCCTGCCAGTTACTAAGCACATGGGTAATTTGTAAGTGTGGTGCACATTTCTGACCGTTTTTCTAAGAAACAGTTTCTTAGGGGACTAGCATTTAGCTCATGTGCATAATGCTCTAGGTTCAGTCCCAAGTATTGCAAAGAAGAAAAA
This sequence comes from Peromyscus maniculatus bairdii, assembly GCF_049852395.1. Classification (NCBI taxonomy): domain Eukaryota; kingdom Metazoa; phylum Chordata; class Mammalia; order Rodentia; family Cricetidae; genus Peromyscus; species Peromyscus maniculatus. Next base: position 49,805,984 of record NC_134873.1, on the reverse strand, counting down.
ATGAAAAGAAGGAGTGGAAGACGGGGTGGGGGGTGGGGTGGGGGGTGGGGGGGGAGTGGAGTAATTTCCTGAAAACAACATCTGTAGGTGTCCTGGCTGGTTGTGTGTCAACTTGGCACAAGCTGGAGTCATCAGAGAGGAAAGAGCCTCAGTTGAGGAAATGTCTCCATGAGATGCATCTGTGAGGCATTTTCTCAATTAGTGATCAATAAGGGAGGATCCAGACATGGTGGGTGATGATGCCATCCCTGGACTGGTAGTCCTGGGTTCTATAAGAAAGCAGGCTGATCAAGTCAGGGGAAGCAAGCCAGTTAAGAGGCACCCCTCCATGGCCTCTACATCAGCTCCTACCTCCCTGCTTGAGTTCATGTCCTGACTTTCTCCAATGACAGACTAGGACCTGGAAGTGTAAGCCCAATAAACCCTTTCCTCCCCAACTTGCTTTTTGGTCATGGTGTCTCATTGCAGCAATAGAAACCCTAACTAAGACACTGAGTAAAATGAGATGAGTATCTCGTAAGCTTTAAAATAGGTTGCTATATTGACCATCTGAATGACTGTAAACAATTATATTGATCTAATGCTTCTAAAATGCCAACTTCAGTTTTATAACTTTTTTAAATCATGCTATTTTGAAAAGTGAAAACAGTGTCTCATTACTATTTCACAGTAAATTATTATGATTTCTAGTGCATAAAATATATGTCTATATGTATAAGAATCTCTTCCTTTGTTTTTAATTGTTCAAACCATCTTCTAGTTTTTCAATTAGATTCTTTTAGATTTATTTTATGTATGTGGATAGTTTTTTTACATGTATATCTGTATAGCATGTATGTGCATGTCTGGTGCATGAGGATATGAGGAGGGTATTGGATCCCCTGGGACTGGAGTTATAAGTGATGGGGAACTGCCATGTGGGTTATAGGAACTAGACCCAGTCCTTTGCAAAGACAACAAGTGCTCTTAACCACTGAGCCATCTTTCCAGCCCCTCAATTAGATGGATAGATAGATAGATGGATAGATAGATAGATAGATAGATAGATAGATAGATAGATAGATAGATAGATAGATAGATAGATATAAAATATGTTTTTCAAGACAGGGTTTCTCTGTGTAGCTTTGGAACCTGTCCTGGATCACTCTGTAGCCCAGGCTGGCCTCAAACTCACAGAGATCCACCTGCTTCTGCCTCCTGAGTACTGGAATTAAAGGCATGCGCCACTACAGCCCAGCCCCTCAATTATATTTTTAAACTTTCCATCTTTATATGTTTTCAGAACATCAATCTTTGATCACATAAGGAAGTATCCCACCCTTTCTTCTCATCTTCCCAACTTTAGGAAATGAGTTCTCCAATATTCCACAGGCCACCTTTCCCTAAAATCTCCTTAAATTTATTTATTGTTATTTATGAGTCTGAGTGTGTGTCTACTATGTGAGTGTTTGCCATTTGTGAGCTGGAGAAGCCAGAAGAGGATGCCAAATACCCTGGAGCTGGAGATATAGGCAATTGTAAGCTACCAGATGTTGAGTGCTGAGAACTGAACTTGGGTCCTCTGGACGAGCAGCGAGCACTCTTAGCTGCTGAACTGTCCACTCAAATCTCATATCTGACTAGAACGGTCAGTTTTAAATGTCAGGTTGCTACAGCTTGCCATGCCCTGAGCAAGGAGTCTCAACTGAGGAATTGTCTCAACTAAGGAACTGTCTACATCAGGTTGGTTTGTGAAACATGAACATGTCTATGAGGGGTTGCATGGATTGCCTAAAAGACTCACCCCAGTTGTGGGCGGCCTCTTCTGGTAGCACCCCAGATAAGAAAGGGCATGGGGGAAAGATGAGTAGTCACCTTTAGTTCCCTTGGCCTTGACTCTCCTGAGTTAATTTACCTCATTTGCTGCTGCTATTGACACTGTTGCTGAGCTTCCAACATGGATGGAGGGCTAATGGCTCTCCAGGAATCCTCCAAACCATTCAGCAGATGGGGACCACTGAGGTACCCAGTCTTATGGACCGAGCAACTACCTGGTTCTTAGCTACTGTGGAAGGCAGCTTTTGGGAGTTTACTACGACTGCTGAGGCACCCAGCCTCGTGGACCAAGCAAACAACTATCGGGTTCTCAGCCTATTAGCCAGGCCATGGTGGTCCAAGTCGTTAATCCCAGAACCTGGGAGGCAGAGGCAGACAGATTTCTGTGAGTTCGAGGCCCGCCTGATCTAGAAAATGAGTTTCAGGACAGCCACAGCTGTAACCCAGAGGAACCCAGTCTTGGGGGAAAAAAGTCAGCCTTCCTTTTGCATCTGAGGCGACTGTTGTTGGAGCATTTGGACCATATTGTATGCATCCATTTAATAAATCCTATTAGTTATGTTCCTCTAGAGAACCCTGACCAATATGCTAATCCTGCTGTATACTATCAGCACTAACTTTAGAATGTGCAGAATCTAGCCAGTATCCACTACCTGTATCCACAATGGTATTCTTTCTCAAAATCATTACCTATTGCCTTGCTGTCTAGGAAAGAAACAAACAATTGCGTGTTATCAAAACTACAGAAATTGCCGGGCGTGGTGGCGCACGCCTTTAATCCCAGCACTCGGGAGGCAGAGCCAGGCGGATCTTTGTGAGTTCGAGGCCAGCCTGGGCTACCAAGTGAGCGCCAGGAAAGGCGCAAAGCTACACAGAGAAACCCTGTCTCGAAAAAACCAAAAAAAAAAAAAAAACTACAGAAATAGTATAGTTTACCTAACTGATTCTCTGCTTTTCATTGTATTTCCAGTCTTTCAATAATAAGGAATATAAAAATTAAGTCAATTGGCAAAAAGAAGCAAGGAGTGTGTGACTCCACTTGGAGAGGCACATTGTAGATGAGTAAGAAGCAGGGTCCTTCCCCGCCTGCCTTCTGACTGTTGGGATTACAGGCACACACCACACCCAGCTAAAAATACCTTATTGATTAAAACCCAAGACCATGCGTAAATATGATCTTTCAGCTCGGTTTGCACTATAACCTGGAAGTCTATCACACAATGCTGCCACCTGCTTACCATGTGTCAATCATACTTTATGAAGACCCAGGTACAAGGCAGCAGTTTATAATGTAAAATAGACTTCTCCTATTTGATGATTATAAGAACTGCCAGCTGAGTAACTGAAAAACTCCATCTGTTCCTAATCTGCCTTTCACCACCACTCGAAGGACACAGAGAAGGCAAGAAAGAAGAGAGTGGCCTAACTAAGTGGTTTCGTAGAATGACATTTCTCCTTTGTCCGGGACCTCATGTTAGTCCTCTTTATATTAGCCTCGTGGCTTGTGAGAAGTGGGCATTTGATCAGCATTTGTGAATTGAATCAGTCTGTTTTCCTCTAGAGAAAAAGGTCATGGCCATTATTTAATATATTTGCACATATTTATTATGGATATTTTTGGTGGTTTTTTTGTTGTTTTCTGTTTTGTTTTTTCCAGGCACACAGCCTTACTATGTCACCTTAGGCAGTCTACAACTTGCTATGTTGCTGCGGATGATTGATTGATAAATAAAACACTGACTGGCCAGGAGCCAGGCATGAAGTATAGGCGAGACAAAGAAGAGAAGTCTGGGAAGTGGAAGGCTGAGAGGGAACGACGCCAGCCTGCCATCCAGGGAGCAGCGTGTCAAGGCAACAGGTAAAGCCACGGAACACATGGCGACATATAAATGAACAGAAATGGGCTGAGTATAAGTTTAAGAGCTAGTCAGTGGTAGGCCTGAGCTAATGGCTGAGCAGTTTAATTAATATGAGCTTCTGAGTGAATATTTTATAAGTGGTTGTGGGGTCCATGGGGCTGGGCAAGACTAGAAAAAACTCCAGCTACACTATGTAGACTGAATGAGCCTCAAACTCACAGAGCTCTGCTTACCTCTGCCTCTCAAGTACTGATATGAAAGCTTTGGCTATGTTTGTTTGTTTGTTTGTTTGTTTGTTTGTTTTTCTATTGTTTAAATAGAAGCAGCAGATTAACTTCTGGTAACTCCAAGAATCGGCAAGACGAATAGCAACAGGAAGGAAGAAGAGGAAGATTAATTACCAATAAAAACAACTGTGCTTTTCTTCTTCACAGAGGTAGAGAATGGCTTAGAATATAGACAAATTAAAACCCACTGACTTAGCAAGAGAGTGAATTAGAAGAGCAGACATGTGTAATGTTAAGTACAATTGAGAGAAAGAAAACATGATTACCAATCACAAGGTAATTAGTCTCCATCACATGCTACAGTGCTGGCCGCAGGGCAGGAGGTGTGGCTCAGTGGTAAGGTGCTTGCCTAGGGTGGTCAAGGTTTCGAGTTCAATGCCCAGCACTGGAGTCACAGGGTGTTGGGGGTGGGGAGAGAAACTGGGAATAGTTTTCTCTTATTGAACAATGTCAGAATAGATGTATGTAATGGCTGAGAAAAGATTCAGTTCCACCTGTGACACAACGTTAGGTAGAGAGACAGAAATCAGTGGCCTTAGAGGTCAGCTTTGGACTCCACCTCTTCTTTCCCTGGTAATACTATAGAAGTAAACATCAGCTCTGCCATTCCTTAGGCATCCTTGCCAAAAGAACAGAATGCCCAACCCTGGACGGCATTTTGACTGGACATTTTGATCTCTTCCATGTTGTGCCACAGTTAATCTGAATGCAGGGTCCATCCCACAGCCTCCTGGCTCTTCAAGGGCTCGTCTCCCTCCTAGGAGTTCCATCCAGCCGTCTTGTTTTTTCCTTACACACATTTAATCATCCACTGCACAGTTACTCTGTAGTCCCCAAAATTAGCTTCATATGGTAATCTGTAAACTAGAACACCAAATGTAACTAGACATGTACACGTATAGAAAGAAAAAAAAAGAAGAATAAATGGGGAATAAGTCGTAACATTCCCTAGCACCCTGAGATTTCTCCACGTATACCTCTACATCAGGGACAGCCTCTGTCCTGCTACCCCTCTGTCCCTCCTCTTGGTGACTCTATTTCTTGCTGCCCTGGTCTTTCTTAGAAGCTGAGAGAGGGCAAAACTGTGACTTAAAGCATCTCCTACTTAAACTCAAAATACATTGAGCATTCCAACATGCTTATTTTCTCCTAGTATGAAGGGAATTTTTAGAATTTAGAGATCCATATTTGCTACCTTCAGAGCTTAGCTTTCAAGACAGCGCTCTCAAGGCTGAAGGACAAACACGTGATCTTTTGTCATGAATGACAAATGTATTTGTGTCAATGAATACAGAACATCAATTTGTAAACCTAGCAGCCTTACAAGGTAAAAGCTTCCAATAAACTATATATAGAGGGAATGTGCCCAACCCACAGCTTATATCATGCTTGGTGGTGAAAGTCAAAAACTTTGCCTCTGAGATAAAGAACCAAACCAGAATTTTCCATCTTGTTGCTTCTTTTGGATATAGAACCAGAAATCCTTGCCAGAGCAATTTGGCAAGAAAAGGAAATTGTCAAGGAGGAAATTAAATGGCTTCTATTTGCAAACAACAGAGTCTGTGTACATAAAGGTGTATTAAAGGATCTACCAAATGAAAAAATGTGAACAAATTCAATAAGAGTACGGGGCCCAAAGCGAGCATAGAAATGAGTCACTGGGGCTTCTCTGTATGAATAATGATCTATCCAAAATAAATCAAGAAACTATAAATCCATTTCTAATAGACATTAATGCAAAGAAGTATGCTTAATTATTTTGTGACAGAGGTGGAAGACCTGCACATGGAACTCTATAAACATTGATGGAATAAATTTTTAAAAAAATCAACAAAGGAACAAATATAGACTAGTGGATTGTAAGAGTTAATATTTAAAATTTCCCTTTTGTTTTTGGTTCATTTTGTTTTTTTTTCTTTAGATCAGGTCTCACTATGTGGCCCAAGCTGTCCTAAAACTCACAATCACTCCACCTCTGCCCCCTAAATGCCAGATTACAGGTATATGCCAGTACATCCAGTTTGTAAGAGTCAATCCTGATAAAGATGTCCACACCACCTAAAGCAAACTGTAGATTCAGTGTGATTCCTCTGAAAATGCCATTGATGTCTTTCACAGATGTATATCCAAGAAGTGAGCGTTGTGGAGGCACATGCTTGTCGTCCCAGCACTTGAGAGGCAAAGACAGGGATTATGAGTTCAAAGTCAGCCTGAGTGACAAAGTGAGGCTTCTCTAAAACAAAATAATAGTAAAAAAGGAATCTTAAAATTTTCTTGGATCCAACAGACCTCAAATACCCAAAGCAACCCTGAACAAAAGGAACAAAACAGTATTCACTACAAAACTACTATTCTCAAAATAACATGGCCTTGGCATAAAGGCATATAAGTCCAAGAAATTTGTCCATGCATTTATGATTTGATTTTCAGCAAAGGATACAATGAAGGATGGTCTCTTTTGTAGCTAGAGTTTTCCTGTTCCTACCTGGCCCACAGTCAGGACAAATCTCTCTCACCCGCCAGTCCCACAGCTGCTCAGACCCAACCAAGTAAACACACAGAGACGTATATTGCTTACAAACTGTATGGCCATGGCAGGCTTTTTGCTATCTAGTTCTTTTATCTTAAATTAACCCATTTCTATATATCTATAATTTGCCACATGGCTTGTGGCTTAATGGCCGGTATCTTTACATGTTGCTTGTCATGGCGGCGGCTGGCAGCATCTCCCTGACTCAGCCTTCCTGTTCCCAGAATTCTCTTCTCTGCTTGTCTCACCTATACTTCCTGCCTGGCTACTGGCCAATCAGCATTTTATTTATACAGAGTGATATCCACAGCACTCTTTAATGAAGGATGCTGGGGACACTGGATATCCACATGCAAAAGAATGAAGTTGGGCTCTCATCATGTACCACATGCAAAACTTAACTTATACTCAAGAAATGCATGAAAACATCTCCAACATCACTAACCATTAGCAAAATGCAAGTTTAAAACACAGTGTTATATTAACAGAACAGCTTCTATCAGAACAACAATAGATAGCAAGTACTGGTGGGAATGTGGAGAAAAGGGGACCCTGGCACACTGATGGTGGGACTCTCAGTTGAAAGGGCCACTGCAATAAATAGTATGGAGGTTGATCAACCATGTATGAAGGGATGGTGAATAAAGAAACTCACTCACACACTCCACATGTACCACACACAGTTACATACACACATACATACATCACACACACACACACACACACACATTGATACACTGTCTAGCCTTTAAAAAGAGAAAGCCCTGTATTTTCAGCAATATGAATGAACCAAGGACATTACATTAAGTGAAATGATCCAGACACAAGAATCTAAAAGCATGATCTCATGAATATCTAAAACTATAGAAGGAGAGGGTGGAGTGTCAGCTACAAGTGGCTGGGAAGGGTATTTGGGAGGAATAAGGCCAAAGTATCTACTGTACAATATGTGAATATGATTAACAAATATTACATTTATTTTATTGCTGGAAGTAAATGTTTAGTGTTACTGCCACAGGAAAATGTTTTCAAGGTAGTGCTTCTGATATTTACCTCAACTTGGCCATTTTATAATATGTGCCTATTTCAGAACAGGGTATACACAATAATTATATTTGTTGATTTAAAATTAATTAGCCCCTTTATTTTCCTTAAACAGTAAAAAAAAAAAAAAAAAAAAAAAAAAAAAAAAAAACCCTAGTTAGAAAGAGAGGTAGAAAAAGAACACATTAATACACCAATAAATAGAATAAAGGTCTTGAAAAACAACATGCCACGAACTAAGGGTACCATGGCACGTCCCACTCCACCCAGCTCCACAGTAATAGTCTCTGTCACAAGGGGCATCTGGACAGCCAGTGCAAGCCATCAGTTCTTTCCCAAACCCCACAGCAGGTTCCCATCTCCATCTATGTGCCCAGCCTTTCTTCTCCATCATCTACTCTTCCTCCTCTTTCTCCCACGTAAGCATCTCAAACTGTAGGACTGTAATGATCGTCATAGGCGAGCACTCGGCGATCTCATCCTCAATGTCCTGTATCAGTGCAAGCTCTTTGTGTCTTAATCCTCACATCAACTGTTGTGGTTTGAATGCAGACCCTCCCGGTTTTGTATGTCACCAGTGTGAAAAGTTAAGAAGTGAGGCATTTGTGAGATGGTTAATCCATGAGTGCTTTTCCTTTGTAGGTGGGGCGAAGGTCCTTATGGAAGCATTCTCTTACCCTGCTGCCTCCTGCCAGGCCTAGTGAAGACACAGCATCCCTCCCTCGGGAAGCTGACTGCAGCCCTCAGCAAATGACCGTGGGCTTCCTGTTCTCCAGAACTCCGGGAAATAATTTCTATTCCTTACACTCTAGTCCTTATTAAGTGTCAGTACTTAATAAATGAACCATGATGTCACTTCAGGCATGTATTATCCTTAGGCCTGTCCTACAAGACAAAAGGGAGTACAGAGAGTCACTTAATCAAGGTTTCATACCTAACAAAAAACAAATAATGGACGCAAATGCCATGGAGCCCAGCCCCAAAATCCACACTATTAATTACTATGTCGTGTGACTACCTTAGTCTGAAGATATACTCTCATAATTCCTCAAAATCCTAATGAATGTAATCATAACATTATGTAACATAGGAAAAGTATATTGATATTAAGAGGTAGTTTACTAATAGCTATCTGTGTTTAATATCCAGGAAGAATGATCTAGATATGCACATATTTACATTGAAAGGCCTAAGTCATTATGTGAAATATGCATGGACCAAAATACTGTGTGTAAAATTATGATTTTATATAAACTCCAATAGAAACAAATGTCTCTATTCATGCACACATGCACAAATATCTATCAACAAACATAAGAAATACTTAGACATACACTCACATTAGTTTTAAGGTAGAAGGGGGATCTGTAATGGGAAGAAACAAAGTGTGTGTGTGTGTGTGTGTGTGTGTGTGTGTGTGTGTGTGTGTGTGTGTGTGTTAAGTGGTGCATGCACATGAGTGTGTTCATTCACATACCCATATATTCACTTAAGGGGGCCAGAGTAGGACACTAGCTATTTTTTTTTTCTCTCTCTATCTGTCTGCTGTGAAGAGACACCATGACCACGGCAACTCTTACAAGGAAAACATTTAATTGGGGTGGCTTGATTTCAGCAGCAGTGGTAATTACTCTCTACATAATCTGTATGTTTTAAAGAGACCATGCTAATTAGAGAGCTCCATCAAAGACTTTTCTTATCCATTTTTATTTTATGTGTACCAGTAGTTGACTGCACGTCAACTATAAATCCAACACACACTTACAGTGCCCTCAAAGGTCAAAAGAGAGTGTTAGATACCCTAGACCTAGAGTTATAGGATATTGTGAGTTATCATGGGGATGCTAGGAATCAAACCCAACCCCTCTGCAAGAACAGAAATTACCCTTAACCTCTGAACCTCCCTCCAGTCCCTTCATGAGAGTTTTAAATCTGCACGCAAATCTCACTTTTTGCAGGCGGTGGTGGCACACGCCTTTAATCCCAGCACTCGGGAGGCAGAGGCAGGCGGATCTCTGTGAGTTCGAGGCCAGCCTGGGCTACCAAGTGAGATCCAGGAAAGGCGAAAAGCTACACAGAGAAACCCTGTCTCGAAAAACCAAAAAAAAAAAAAAAAAAGAATTCGCTTTACAAACCTAGTAGAATATGATCCAACTTCAAGGAAATCCACAATAACATGGTTTATAAAAGCAAAAGATTAAAAGCAACCAGAAACAGCATCACTGGGAGGGAGAGAAGTTGGTGAATTACTGCATATTTATTATGTGTAGTGGTATCTCACTGATTAAAAACAAAGTATTACAATCGTTTCAATCCATGGCATGTCGTATTTCCAATTTTAAACTAAGAACTCTCAAACTGACTTAAAGAACTTTATTATTGATCATGACTAGGCACTCATGAAAAGGAGAGGAGAGGGAAAATAAATTGCTTAAAGGAGATTTCTTAAAACTTTTCTGAATCACTTTTAGGGCTAAGGTTTTTGAAACCCAAAGTTTACTGTGAAATATGACAGCCCATTGCCACCTCAGAGACCATCTTTTAAAATGCTGACATGAGTCATTTTGATGCTATTAGAAGAAGAAACTGGAAGAGCCTCAAACATGGACTGGAAATCGTGCTTCTCCCAATGTGGTCCTTCAATTGTCTGTTGACATACCATCATAAAGCTGCAATTCTCCCATGCCCACAGACATTGATGGCTGCACCCGGATTCCTGCTCATTGATGGTAATGAAAGGTACACTGAATGAAAGGCTCGTTGTAAGTTAAGGTGCTCAAGTATGAGCAAAGTGTCTCATTGTTGATGTACACTAAATGAACAGAACGAGGTTCAGTGGATGAAGCAAGTTTCTGTTTGCATCAATGTGGTGATAAAGAATGCTTGTATATGATTGTGAGAACATAAAATGTCTCAGGAAAACACACACACACACACACACACACACACACACACTCAGTTGTCTGAGGCATAGAAAAAGAGGAGGATAGGATAAAAAGAACTTCATTGTATGGTTTTCTTAAACAATTTCAAGCAATTGGAATGTAATATCAATTCAAAAATAGCATTAAATTTTCATGGATCCACTTTTGCTGTTTTGAAAATAAATTTGAAAGTGAAGTGTGCTTTTATTCTCACCCCACGCTAAAGCAGCAGTTTTCATTGCCAGATAAAACATGTTTATATAGAAGTAACAAGATTCGCTGCCTTATGCATTCATTCTAAAAGCAAAGAGAACCCCAAAAGATGCATTACCACAAGTAAAATAAAAGTATAAAGTGGTTAGTAAATCACTCCAGGCTGCCATTTATATCGTTACTAGTGAGTTCAAATAGATGCTAAGAAGCTCTGCACCACAGGGGAATGGAAATGTCATTTCCGATCCATCCTTTTGAACCGTGTACACAAGGGAAGCAGACAGTCATTCAATCAGCCACTAAATGACCATGATTGGGGAAGAATAAAGACAAAAGTATTGACTCCAAGGACCTCGGAATCTGGTACACTGAAAAGACGAAAATTCTACATTAGGGTTCGATGTGAGAAAACACAGTGCAATGGGAACAAGGATTTAGTCCAACTTATCTTAGGAGTGTATAAAGAAACGTATTTGCCTCTACTGTGTTAAGTCCTGAAGCCAGAGATGATGATAATAGCAAATGTCTCAGCTTCAAAAAACAACTTAAATGTGACAAGTTTTATTTGGCTCACAATTCCAGCTTAGAGTCAGTCCATCATTGCAGGCGATCTAAGGTGGCGGGAAGTGGAATGAGCCAGTCGCATTCCGTCCACAGACAGCAGCAGAGAGCATTGAATTGATATTGTGTGCTGCCCATCAGCTAGGTTTCTCTACCCAGTCCAGCATCCCTGGCTCAGGGAAATGGTGCCACTAACAGTGCTTGAGTCTTCCCGCCTCAGTAAATGCCATAAAGATAACCCCCAACATACATGCCACAGGCCAAATTAACCAAGACAGTCCCTCACTGAAACTCCTTTCCCAGGTGATGCTGGACCATGTCCAGTTGACAATTACAACGAGCCATCACATGGTCCTCAGAGACTATTAAGTCAAGAAAGTGGCACTCTAGGCATGGTATACCCTTACAAAGAAACCCAGGAATCAATCAATCTCTCTCTCTCTCTCTCTCTCTCTCTCTCTCTCTCTCTCTCTCTCTCTCTCTCTCTCTCTCTCCTCATCAGTCATCCAAGGAAACATCTACAAACCAGGAAACTGGCTCTCACACGACACTAAGTCTATAAATATCTTCATCTTGGACTTCCCAACCTTCACAACTATTTAAAAACTGCTTTTCACTGGGTGGTGGTGGTGCGCGCCTTTAATCCCTGTCTCAGAAAAAAAAAAATCAGTTGCTTATAAACTACCCAGTTTCTATTGCTATAGCCATCAAGGCGGACTGAGCTATTTCTTAGAAGCTGAGCTTCAGGTTGAATCCCAGAACCTCTAAAGCTGAAGCAAACAGACTCAGTAGAAACCTGTTCAAGCCCTACAGCCTGTGCTCTTTTGATAATTAGTAAAATTACTATTTCTCTCAACCTATCTTGTAACCCCAATCTCTCCTCTTACGGTAACAATTTCTTCTCAGCATAGAAATAAACTCATCTCTTCCACCTTTAAATGGGATTTGCTCCCATGGCTTCTTCTATGACTTTATTTCTCTCCATCACTTTACAATGAATAACACAGGTACATTTGCTGCTTGCTTGGCACCTTCCCCGGAAGCACTCTTGTCCAGATAGACAGTGACTCCTTGACTACAAAGATGAATTAGCATCTTACCATATTAAAAAAAAAAAAACCTCTTCCTTATCTCCTTCATTAGTTCTCAACTCTTTCAGTGGTTCTCTGTTGACTTTATTATAGACCAGTGATTCTCAACCTTCCTAATGCCATGCCCCTTTAATACAGTTCCTCATGTCATGGTGACCCCCAGCTATAAAATTATTCCATTGCTACTTCATAGCTGTAATTTTGCTACTGTGATGAGTCATAATAAATATCTGATATGCGGGATATTGGATATGTGACCCTCAAAGGGTCATGACCTTCATGTTGAGAATTGCTGTTACAGACTGAATCTGAGCATTTCATAATTTTAGTAAATGGACAAAGCCTCAGAGTTATAAAGCTTTCCCTGCCTTATAGCAGGTGTACTGGATTAAAGGTACACCAGAGCACAGACAGATGCAAGCTGACCACAAGCTTTGCTTTAATAAAACAAAGTGCAAACCTCCTTAGAGCAACTTGGTCAACGGAATCTTCTGAGAGAAAAAAATAAAGGGTTTATGCCCTTCCATGCCCACTTCCTATTCTCTGGTACATCAAAATAATAATAATAATAATAATAATAATAATAATAATAATAATAATAATAATCAACTTTCTCTTAGAAAGAATGCAGGAGTTGAAAGAAGGAGATTGTAGTGGTTTGGATGTAATTGGCCCCCATAAGCTATTAGGAAGTGGCACTATTGGGAGTGGTGACATTGTTGGAGTAGGTGTGACCTGTTGGAGGAAGTGTGTCACTGTGGGGGGTGGGCTTTGCGAGCTCATATTTGCTCAAGCCACATCCAGTATCTCAGACCAGTTCCTATTGCCTGTGGGACCAAAATGTAGCTCCTTCTCTACTCCCAGCTCTTTCTCCAGTGCCATGTCTGCCTGTACACCGCCATGACCTGCCATGATGATAACAGACTAAACTTCTGAAACCATAAGCCACCCAATGAAATGTTTTCCTTCATAAGAGTTGCCATGATCATGGTGTCTCTTCACAGCAATAGAAACTCTAAAACAGGAGATCAAGAATATTATAATAATCTTACAATAATTGACAAAGCCGGAAAAGACTCAGACTATTCCCACAGAAATGTTTATTAGTCTAGAGACTAGGTGTGATGGTTCATGCCTTAATCCCAACCCTTGGGAAGGGTAGGCAAGAGGATTAGACGTTCAAGTCATCTTTTCCTACGTGATGAATTCAAAGCCAGCCTAGAATTTATAACACTGTGTTTCAAAACAAAGCAAATATTTAGTGCTCTGGTTTAGAGGATGTAAGGGTATTGGTTTAAGAGGAAGAATGGGTTGTTAAAGAGAAAAGGCAATTCCAAATCTAGGCTAGAGTGGAGCAAAAAGAGTATCTGAGACATTTTCATGTTTATAACACAGGTGCTTCATGCTTGTAAGATAAAAATAAAGAACAATCAGAGACAATAACAAATGGATTAGAGAGTGTCTTAGTTAGGGTTTCTATTGCTGTGAAGAGACACTACGACCATGGCAACTCTTACTAAGGAAAACATTTAATTGGGGTGGCTTACATTTTCAGAGGTTTAGTCTATTATCATCATGGTGGGCCATGGCAGCATGCAGGCAGATGTAGTGCTGGAGAAGGAGCTGAGAGTTCTACATCTTGGTCTATAGGCAACAAGAAGTGAACTCTCTAGCACACTGAGTATAGCTTGAGCAAAGGGGACCTCAAAGCTCATCCCCACAGTGACACACTTCCTCCTCCTAGGCCACACCTACTCCAACAAAGCCACACCTCCTAACAGTGCCACTCCTTTTAGGAGGTGATTTTCTTTGAAACCACCACAGAGAGATAGGAGAAAAATTGTCTAATACAAAACTTTAGGTGGCTTGCAGTCATTCTAATGTATCAGTGATCCAGTGGTGAATGGATCTGCCTTCTTAGACCACCTGTCAGTGGGCATTGATGGTATAGTGGTGAACACAGAGGCCTTTCTAGGCTGCCTCTCAGTCTTTACCTATATCTCCCTAAGAAATATCAGTTATACAAAAGCACTTAAAGAAAGAGAAAAAAGCTACATTTTCTTACCTGTAATTGAAGATCAATTTCAATCAAGGGACTCAAGGAGAGTTATAAAAGATATCATCTCAATTCACCATCTTTAAAATATCTCTAAGCCAGCCATCTCAGAAAGAAAAATAGACTCTATTTTTTAAGGACCTCCAGAAAGAGATTTTTCACATGCCATCTTGATGATTAATTTCAGTGCTTAATACCACCTCTTTCATGAATTAAATTAACCATCCTTCAGAGCTTCCTTCTAAAAGCAAAGAGAGGAAAAAATTCTTTGTGAATTAAATTAACTTTCACTCCGAACTTTAATGAGGACTTCTAAGAAAACAATTCTTCTAAGAACAATTTAACCTATAGCCTAAATCGGCTTTTTTTTTTTTTTTTACTTTTCTCAAAGCAGTCAGGTGTCCCATGAGCTCCCCAAGGCTGGTGGTGAGATACTCAAGGAAGTCTCCCCACAGGAAGTCCTACAAAAGTAGGCAGTGGAGGGAAGGTGGGAAGACCAGAGACAGCCTCACTCTTCATCATCCTGAGTGACACGTCTGAAGCAACTTTAAGATTTACAGTGCTGAAGTGAATTGCCCGACTCTGTGGAAATCAATGAGAGTGAAATTCAATTTAAACTTTTTTTATGAAAATAGCATAAATTGTAAGATGTGGCTTCCCCTGTAAATCATCAAGCCTGGAAGGGATTGCTAGAGGGAGACCAGAAAAAAAAAAAAACCATCATTCACAGACATGAATTACACCTTGGCAAGGAGACTATACCAGCTTTTTGGGGCTCATCAAGGAAAGAAAATCTGAGCCAACTCCGTGTACCCCAGGTGCACCAAACTGCCCTGTAGTATCCCATTAATGTCAGCAGTCCCCCAGAGATGACGACAGCTATGGCCAAGTCATTTCAACAGCTATGTGCGTCAGTTGTCAAAGTTGCTGAATTTTGGAAGGCACTCAGGTTATACGGGGTCTTTTTCTAACATGAGCCCTGTGACTTAAGAACCTGTGGGGTTCCCAGACCCCACCGAAGAATTAGGTCCACTGCCCTCAGCAGACCTTGACCGAGGAGGGGTAGTGTGACGCCCTGGGGAGCCCTGTCAAGCAGGAACTCGTTTATTAAGCATCAGCCTTTATAAAGCACCAAACCACAAGCCAGCTTTCCTTCTACCAATCACAGCAAAGGTCACGAATCCACGAGCCTCTCTGGGCATCCATCATTCAGCATGATGATCACAAGGAGGCCATGCACCTAAGTCATCTCTCCTGATCCCAAGAGCCAATCATAATTTTTGGTAAACAAGTTAGGTCCCCGCCCAGCTCACTTCCTCTCGGCACCATCTTTGGCTTTTGCAGCCTGACATGTACTCGGCATACCCACAAGAACCAGCAATAGTATAAAGAATGTATTGTGGCACGATACTGGGTCAGTCCCTGCTGGTGGCTGTCCCAAACAGAATCCTGAAGAAACAAAACCAAATAAAACCAAGCAAATGCAAAACCAAAAGGAATGTCATATGTTAGAAAGTTAATATACAAGCCAGCCCGCTCCTTTTATCCCAGCACTCTGCCTGGGAGAAGCAGGTAATCTCTGAGTTCCAGGTCTACAGTAGCCTGGTCTACGGAGTAAGTTCAGGAAAGCCAGGTCTATACAAAGAAACCCTGTCTTGGGGGTAAAAACATTAATACAAATCCTATTAAGAGACTCCTGGAGATCCAGAAAGTGGGAAGGCAAAGCAACTCAGATTCAACAGCAAGCTTACAAAGGGGTCTTGATACAGAGTTCCTTCCTCTGTATACTCACAAACGATGGTAAATAATGCCCCATAGCAGAGAGAACCTGATCAAAGAAATAGACTGAGAATTTGGTAAGGATACAGTCAAGTGTTGGTTGTATGATTCAAAAACAAGAATTTAAGAGCCAAGAACAGCAGCATGGATACAAAATGGGGGAAATCTGTTTAAGTGGCTAGAAACCCAAGGAAAACAATCATCCCAGGACCCAGGAAGGATTGATGGGTGCAGCCAATGTGAGCTGCTAAGAATATGTAGAAGAGACATGAGACAATTGTGTTACCCCTGTGTACTAATAGAATGAGCTCCTGAACGAGAGCAAAATCAACAGAAATAATTAACAGAAGGGATGACTGACCGTTTCTCAGAATTAAAGGTGAAATGCCTCAGATGATAAATGCTCATCATGCATTTGAAAGCCCAAATAAAACAGAGAGAAGGAAAAGAAATCCAAACTGCAGACATCAAAGGGGAAATTGTGGGGATTTCAAAGTCCAAAAGAAATGGCTAAGAGCTTTTGGAAGACAGAGCAATTTGCCTATAAAGAACAGGGTGCAGATTGTGGTCAGAGTTCTGGGACCATCAGAAAATAACTTCAGTGTTTCCACAAAAGAACGTTGAACACTGAGGGTTGAGTCTGGTAAAGCTGTGCTTTAAGTACAAGAGCACTAGAGATGCTCTCTGTGCACACGGCTTGAGAAGGTTAACCACAAGCGTGTGCTGTGCAAACACTGGGGGAGGCAGCCTAGACAGAAAAGGAACAGGCAAAGCCAGATATAGAGGAAGGAAGAGGAAGCACTGTTAAGTTTATCTAAAAGACCAAAGGCCAAAAGGAAAATAAATACACACAATCAAAAAGCTAAACTGGGTGAATTAAAATGGCCTTTCTCCAAGGAGGAGGAAGGTGAAGGGTGGGGTCTGAAGGAAGTAAAACGCCACTTCACAATGAAGAAACTGAGTCACAGAGGTTAAGAAACCTGTCCAACACGCAGTATCAAGACAGAAGTGCATGGCCTGGAGAGATGGCTTACGACCACTGGCTGCTTTTTCAAAGGACCTGGGTTCAAGCTCCCGCATCCACATGGTGACTTAAAATGTCTATAACTTCAGTTTCAGGGGATCTGCCACCCTCTTCTGGCCTCTGTGGGCACTACACAGACATACATGCAGGCAAAACATCGGTACAATTAAAACAATTTTTTTTTAAATCCAACTCGGAGCTGAGGATCAGCAAAGAGCTTCCATGCAAGGATAAGGACCTGAGTTTGAGTCCCAGAACCTACATAAGAAATTTAGAAGTGATAGTGCACACCTGTGATCTCAGTGCTGGGGAAGCAGAAACAGGCAGGTCCTCAGGCTTAATGACCAGCTAGAAAGTTCCAAGTCACTGAGAGATACTGTCTCAAAAAAAAAAAAAAAATAGATGGCCGCTGATGAACAACATCTAAAGTTGTCCTTTGGCCTCCACAAACACTTCATGAGCATTCACAAACACCCATGAACACCTACCTCATCACACACACACACACACACACACACACACACACACTCACTCACTCACTCACATGTGCTCGCACACATACATACACACATGAGATTGAAACTCGGGCAATCTGATTTAGAGTCCATAGTTTCCAGAAGGAAGGTGACATACGTAAAATCAAATTCCGTGGAAGAGAAAAATAAGCACACATGTAGGTTTAAATTAATCTTAGGTAACCATCAGATAAATAAAAAATTTAAATGGATAACTATCTCACCACCATAAGAAAGGATAATTCATCCAATGAGAAGGAGGACAAAAAAAAATAACAAATGAAAGAAGGAACATAATCTGAATCAGAGGGTATCAGTAACTCCAAACAGCAAAAAATTAAAGAAATCTAAATGGTTAAATTAAACAATATGATGGAAAAGATCTATGGATGTAGTTCATCGGTAGAGCATTTTCTAAACATATACAAAGCACTGGGTATTACCTCTAGCATCACAAGAAGGAAAGAGGGAGGGAGGGAGGGAGGGAGGGAGGGAGGGAGGGAGGGAGGGAGGGAGGGGGGCCATGCCAAACAGTGATACTCACCAATTACCAAAATTGCTGAAATTTGGAAGGCACTTGTGTTATACACAGTCTTTTTCTCACCTAAGTAGCACAATTTGAGAACTGACAATCATATAAAGAATGTATTGTGGCATAATACTCGATAAGAGAGAAAGAAAATTGGGTATCAGATTGTCTTTTTAAAAATGGGGCTCTTTTCCTTCTGTTTGTTTGTTTTTGTCCAATTTCAATATGTTAGTTTTTGTTTTATCATATCTTATTGTGGGAGGCCAACCCCCACCTTTTAAAAGGGTTCCTATGAGGAGGAGAGAGGGATAAGAAACTTTTAGATAAAAAGATAGCAAAGAAGAGAAAGACAGAAACACAGGATAGCTTTGGGAGGACCTGGATCAAAACCCAATGGTTCCTTCTGCCTCTTCAAAAGGGCTTTTTATAACAATGCCAAGGGGTGGGGCACAAGACCTCCCCCTTGCTAGATCAAAGCACACCACACAGGCAAGTGCAGACCCTTCCAAACACCTGGCAACCACACCTGTGATCAAATCATCCCCTTATGCAGCCCTGCTGGGTAAAGCAAGCTCAGATTCTCTGACCCTGAGTAATTTGGGCCTCCATATCGTATCATATCATATCATAATCCCTTAGAAGCCTGTTTTCTAATGAAAAACAGAAAGGGAATGGATCTGAATGAGAAGCGGATAAAGAGGAACTAGAGGGAGTAGAAAGAAGGGAAACCACAATCAGGATATGTGAGAAAAAAATCTATTTTTAACAAAAGAAAGTAAAAATAAAAATTGAGCTAGAGGAAATCCTCAGCCATTAAGCACTGCTCTTTCCAAGGACCCGGGTTTGGTTCTCAGCACCCACAATGGATGGCTCACAGCTGCCTGTAATTCCATCTCCTGGAGAATCTCATGACTCTGGTCCCTGAGGCTATTTGCACCCATGTACGCACACACAACCCATACATATACACACTTAAAAATAGACAAAAACTAAAATAAGAAACTAAACTACAGAAACTCTTGAACATAAAAGAAGTTGAAAATGAAGGAAAGGAAAAAAGAAACAATGGGCACATGTAAACCAAAAGAAAGCAAGAGGAGTTGGGGGGATGGGGGGCTATGCCTACAATCCAGGAATTTAGGAGGCAGAAGCAAGAATCACTATAGGTTTAAGGCCAGAATGGTCTATACAGAGAGTTCCAGGGCAGTCAGGGATGCACAGGGAGTCTTGGCCTCAGAAACGAACAAAACCCAGAGGAGCAATTTTAATGTCAAATCAAAATTAAATTTGAAGTCACAATGTCATGCACAAATACAAATGTTATATATAGAATAAAAGTGCGTTAAGAAGGTATAATGGTTGTAACCTGCCTTAGTTAGGGTTTTTATTGCTGTGAAGAGACACCATGACCATGGCAACTCTTATAAAGAAAACATTTCATTGGGGTGGCTCACTTACATTTTCAGAGGTTTAGTCCATTATCATCATGACAGGGAGCATGGCAGCATGCAGGCAGACATGGTACTGGAGGAATAGCTGAGACACCTACATTTTTCAGGCAACAGGAAGTCAACTGAAAGTCACACTGAGGAAAGCTTGAACAAAAGAGACCTCAAAGCCCACCCCCACAGTGACACACTTCCTCCAACAAGGCCATACCTCCTCATAGTTCCCTGTGGGAACCATTTTCTTACAAAACTACCACAATGATCCATCTCAAACAGTAACCCTTAACATTTATTAAGTGCTTGCTGCACTCCAAGTACTCTCCTGTCTGTTAACTCAGTTACTCTTGATGGGATAAATACAGTCATTCTCAAAGTCTACTGGGGAAGAAACTGAGTGTCAGCATGGTCAGGCTCAGGCTGCCTGCCTTGGAGTTCATATTCTCAACCTCTTACTTCTGATGCTAGTCTACATTAAAGTAACTGACAACCTTTGTTAAACCAATCAAGAATAAGTTATGAATTTATTGGGAAAATTCATTACAGCTGATAGAAATTGATAGATCAGAAAGACAGTCAATAAAATGACAGAACATAAGGGTGTGGCAGGCTGGATGGCTACCTGGTCTTGTAGATAAACTGTATTGGTGGACATCTACCCTCATGCATCTACATGCTTTCAATGGCTGCCTCGTTGTGACAACAGCTGAGTCTTTATGATGGAGGTTAATGTTCCACAATGCCTAAAATATTTCGTCTGCTAAGACACCCTGCCAGCACCTGCTACAGATTGAAAGATTAACCAGCTCAAAGACTGGCATATGGAGCATTTCACGTGTGGAAAAAGAGTCTGTATGACCCTGCAAACTGCATCAACTCCATTACTAAAGCCACCTTCCTTGCCTAGTACCATAGATAGACAAAATATGACTCTAGCCATAGCACTAGGGCAGCCATTCTCCACTTTCCTAGTGCCATGATCCTCTGACCTTTTGATACAGTTCCTTATGCTGTGGTGACCCTCCAACCACAAAATTATTGTTACTGTAAACAGATGTTTCCTGTCCCAATCACCCAAGTCCCAAATAAATGACTCAGAGGCTGAATATAAATTATAAATGCTCAACCAATAACTCAGACTTGTTACTAACTAGCTCTTACATTTTAAATTAACCCATATTTCTATTTATGCTTTGCCGTGTGGTTCATGGCTTGTTACCTCATTTTCTACATGACTTGCTTGCTCATTGGCTGGCTGGCATCTCTCCTGACTCTGCCCTTCTCCTTCCCATCATCTTTAATGTGGTCACCCCACCTATACTTCCTGCCTGGCTACTGGCCAATCAATATTTTATTAAACCAATTTGAGTGACAAGTCTTTACAGTGTACAAGAGGATTATTCCACTTATTACTACTTCATAACTATAACTTTGCTACTGTTGTGAATTGTAATGTAGATATCTGATATGCAATCTCTATGAAAGGGCCATTTGACTCCCCCAAAGGGGTCATGACCCACAGGTTGAGAATCTATGCATTAGAGACTAATGTAAGGTAAGGTAAGACTAATGTAGTGTAAGGGCCATGCAAACAAGATGAAAATTAAGCCTGAAGAAAAAACATTTAGCAATCCTCCATGCTCATACACGCAACCCTAATTAAATGTAGGGGGCATAGAAAATGCATTCAAAAAATCACAGGAATAGGAGAATAAGAAAGGTTTGGTGGTAAGGGAGAGAGATGGGGAGGAAAACAGAGGAATATAAACAAAGTACATTATGTGTTGTGGGAATTTGCTCCACCAATGACCTTGGAGTATCTGGCCCAATAGAGGCATGGTTTTTCTGGGTATGTGACTGCTTAAAACTGAGGAGAGAGTGCACATGTTCTCTCTCTCTTGGGGAGAGACAGCTGATTCCATTCATCCCAGAGCAGAATGGAGGACGACAATGGCTGTTTTCTTTGTTCTGTATCCATGAGTATAATTCTCCCCATTTTATATGTTAATAAATCCTTGATACCCTTTAACAGACAGACTCTCATGGATTCACTTAGCAGTGTGTGGGAAAGAATAAATAAAATTTTAAAAAGAAAAACCATGTAAGTGTGGCAGATACATAACACATCTTTAATGCTGGGTCTAAATCAGTAAAATATCTCAACACAACTGTGAACATTTTTCATAAGCATTTACTGAAATAGCTATTGCATATCTCATGAGAGAGAGAGACAGAGAGAGATGTTGAGCAGATTAGAGCTTGGGCATTGGGTGAGAGCAGCGCTATAGCAGTGGATGTCTGAAGGAAGGGTCACCTAAATGTTCAGTGACTTGGCTTCCTTCTCTGTAAAAACAAGGCGGATGATGCTACACACATAGTTCTCAGGAGTACAAAGTGAGATAGGATGAAGAACTAAGCATGCTCCTAGGAAGTTTCCAAACGAGACTTTTGAAAGGTGATCTGTTGGGCATACTACAGCTGAGAAACCAGCGTGACTGTGGAGACATGTTCTCGGGACTGAATTCTCCTACTCTCTTGTCCCTAACAGAGCAACTGAAGCAACATTTAGGGAGTCCAGGTTTCCTCCACCCATTTTCTTCTTTCTTTAAGAAGATCTGAATATAGAAACTAGAGTAGGGGAGAAGACAGGGAGTCTGTGGTACAGGGGAATGGAGCTCAAAATGTTAAGGAAACCCACGTTTAGGAGGCTGTCTTTTCCTCAGTGCTGTGACCAGTGAGCAATGACAGTGCAGAAATAGTTCATGATTGACACTGTAGAACAGCAGTTCTCAACCTGTGGGTCATGATCCCTTTGGGGCTCAGGTATCAGATATCCTGCATATTGGATATTTATGTTACAATTCATAACAGTAGCAAAGTTACAGTTAAGAAGTAGCAATGAAATGATTTTATAGTTGGAGGTCATTACAACATGAGGAAGTAGATAAAGGGTTTCAGCGTTAGGAAGGTTGAGTGTGGGTGGCTGGTTTTGCTCTTACTTTTTTGGCTCTTTGCTCTTTCAGAGGCCCACCACCCTGCTCCCAAATAAATCACACAGGGAGGTTTATTCTTAATTATAAATGCCTGGCCTTACCTTAACTTGTTTCTTGCTAGCTTTTCTTGACTTTAAATTATCCCATCTACCATTTGTCTCTGGCATTTTTCCTTTTCTTACTTCTATATATCTTACTTTCACTCTTGCTCTGTGGCTGCCTGGGTGGCTGGGTGGTTGGCCCCTAGCATCCTCCTATCCTTATTCTCTTGCTCTTTCTCCCTTTTCCCTCAGATTTCTCCTTCTACTTATTCACTCTGCCTGCCAACCCCACCTAGCCTTTCTCCTGCCTCAATGTTGGCCATTCAGTTCTTTATTAGACCATCAGGTGTTGTAGATATGCACAGTAACACACATCGTTAAACAAATGTTCCACAGCATAAACAGATGTAACGCATCTTAAAATAATATTCTACAACAATTGAGAAACACCTCTTTAGAAAGTAAACAGTTCTACACTTCATCTATCAGCCCACCTTTTCCTAAGGTACATGAGGGAAAGATTTTCTTTGATTTCTAAATATGATTTATTGAATTGAGCATAACTGTACTGAAAATAGATAAGTATGTTCATTTTCAAAATCACAGAAGCAACTTGGAATTTAACACAGATTTCTTTCTGACATTTATTTACTGAAGCATTTATTGAATAATAAAAAAAATTGTCATACCATAAAAATCTCCATTCTGGAGGCACTCTAGTACTAATGCAACCTGTGGAACAACCAGGAGAATTATATAGTTGGAGAAGAAAAAGGCTCCAGCGCTGATGACTATTTTTCAAACTTGTCCCCAAGGATGTATTCCTGTTTACATCCTTTACCCAGGATGTGAGAGCAGATGACTTGCCTGTATCAGATGTGGAAACCTGGGTAAAATAAACAGTTTTCATTCTGTGCCATAAAACTTCAGACAAGAAGGTCATCACAGTAATTCAAGGATAAAAATCGGAACATGAAGCTATCCAAACAGAACACCCATTACTCTCCTCTTGCTTCTAAGAGCACAGACTGAAAACACTCCATGAGACACCTACCAGTTATAGACCATGTTCCTGGAAGGCCCTGACCTCCAAAAACTTCTGTTTGCATCATCTCACAGTTTTTCTCTCAAGCACACTCCTGTTTTGACTGAAAGTAAAACTCGGTCGCTCTCTGTTGCCAGTTTTTTAAAGCAGCAACTTTCTTCTTGATCTTCTGTACTTATTGTATTTCCCCTTCCCCAAGTAAATTTCTTTAAAGTAGGCAATTCTTAAGAAAAATGGATAGCTAATGATGAATTTGCTCACTGTCTCCTAAAGAACTTGTATGTCTAAAAGACAATAATCAAACACCCACATCACAAACACCCGTAAGGCTAGAGAGTCCCTGTTGGTGGTTGTTTTTGCTCTTTTGGGGTGGGGGTGTCACCCAGCTCCCAAATAAATCACACCTGGAGGCTTATTCTTAATTATAAAAGCCTGGCCTTGGTTTGGCTTGTTTCTTGCCAGCTTTTCTTAACTTTAAATTATCCCATCTGCCTTTTGCCTTTGGGCTTTTCCTTTTCTTACTTCTGTAATCTTACTTTCACTCTTACTCTGTGGCTGGCTGGGTGGCTGGGTGGTTGGCCCCTAGCATCCTCCTCTCCTTGTTCTCTTGCTCTTTCTTCTTTTCCTCCCAGATTTCTCCTCCTATTTATTCTCTCTGCCTGCCAGTCCCCCCTATCCTTTCTCCTGCCTTGCTATAGGCCATTCAGCTCTTTTTTAGACCACCAGGAGTTTTAGACAGGCACAGTAACACAGCTTCACAGAGTTAAACAAATGCGACACAAAAGAATGCAACACATCTTTGCATCATTAAATGTTCCACAGCATAAACAAATGTAACGCATCTTAAAATAATATTCTGCAACAAGCCCCTGTTGCTGTTTTTGAGGCAAGGTCTTACTGTGTAGCTCTGGATGGCCTGGAACTTGATAAGTAGACCAGGCTAGCCTTGAACTCATTTTCATCTGCCTGTGTCTCCAAGTGCTGAATTAGAGATGTGTGCCAAAATGTGGGGGTAAAAACAAACTAGTTTGTACCCTTGCTTCAAATGTTTTTTATTGGCTCTTTTAAATAATTTATATAAAGATAATTTAAAACAGGCTGGAGGTATAGCTCAGTAGTGGCATGCATGCTTAGTGTTCACAAGGTTGAGGGTTCAATCTTCAGAGACATTCCTCAGGTTTAAACTGTGTACATGATTTTATAAATATATTCAGAGGAAGACTGTAGGGCAGCAGACCTCAACCTGTGGGTCACAACCCTTTTGGGAGTTGAATGACCCATTCACAGGGGTTGGCTGTGAAAACACCGATATTTATGTTACAAATTTATAACAGCAGCAAAATAACAGTTATGAAGTAGCAATAAAATAATTTCATGGTTGTGGGTCACCACAACATGAGGCACTGTACTAAAGAGTCTCTCAGCATTAGGAAGGCTGAGAACCACTGCTCTAGGGAAAGGTTTATACCTACATCTGTCTCTTTCCCATTGTTGGTGTTCATGGTTGGGGAGGTTTCACTGGGAGCTCATACAAAGTCAACCAGAGCAAGCCAGAAAGCCAAGGACGGTAAGGGTGGCACCTACTCATAGGCCAAAGGAACGCCCACTACTCCTACTCTCTTCCCTGCCCCCAAATAGAGCAACACATTGCCATTGTGACATCCTGCTGTGCCGAATCAGACTAAAATGAACTAAATCCAAATCACTCCATTGTGTGCTTCAACCACAGATAAACCTGAAGGACATTGTGCTGAACGAAATAAGCCAGTCACCAAAGAGCAATTGCCATACAGTTCCACTCGTAAGACATACCTAAAATAGACTCGTGGAAACAGAGAGCAATGGTGGCTATTTGGGACCAAAGAAGGAGAAATGGGAAATGGGAAGTTGTTGGTGGACAGAAAGTCCTAATTATGCAAGATAAGCAGGTTCTTATTATATAATTATAACAAGATAATTATACAAGATTGCTGTTCAACACTATGCCTATATGTAACAACCTGTGCCGTGTATTTAAATATTTGTTCAGTTATATCTCCTATTTGTAGTTTTAGGTTTGTTTTGTTGTTGTTGTTGTTGTTGTTTTTACTTTTACTCTTTGGAGGCCCGCCACCCATCTCCTAAATAAATACACAGAGATTATTCTTACTTATGAATGCCTGGCCTTAACTTGGCTTTTTCTAGCCAGCTTTTCTTAACTTAAATTATCCCATCTACCTCTTGCCTCTGGGCTTTCACCTTTATTCTATATATCTCTCTTCCCTTCTTACTCTGTGGCTGTGTGGTTGGCCCCTAGAATCCTCCTTTTCTCACTCCCCCCTCTTCTCTCTTCTCCTATTAATTCTCTCTGCCTGCCAACCCAGCCTATGCTTCTCCTGCCTTGCTATTGGCCATTCAGCTTTTTATTAGACCATCAAGTGTTTTAGACAGGCAAAGTAACACAGCTTCACAGAGTTAAGCAAACGCAACATAGCAACACATCTTTGCATCATTAAATAAATATTCACAGCATATAAAGGAATGTAACACACCTTACACTAACATTCCCCAATACCTATTGCTTGTTCTTTTCACAATAAAAAGAAGGAGGAAAAGATGATGTATTCAATTAGAAAACCCAGGTGCATGGAACAACCTATTTTAAGATGTGCTAAGGTGGAGAAAATCCATTTAACTCTTAGGCTTCATTGGTAAGAACAAAAATCAGTTACGCTGATCTTGTCCAGCATGTTCAACTCCCTCAGGGATTCATTAAATAGTATCAGGCCCAGAAACAAACAAACCTACATGACACCTGTTTGCACAAGCTAGCTCCTTGAGCATGGCCTCATTAAGCTCATTCACAGACACACCAGTACCTAGAACACATGCGTGCATGTCTGTGTACCTTTTGTGTTCCTAGAACCTGCTTAGGCCAAAAGAGGGTGATGAATCTCATGGAACTGGAGTTACAGACAGCTGTGAGCTGCCGTGTGGGTGCTGGGAATAGAGCCCTGGTCCACGAGAAGAGCAGCCAATGCTCTTAACAGCTGAGTCATCTCTTCATCCCTAATTATTATTTTTTTAAATGATTGTTTGGGCTGCGCACAATGGCACAAGCTTGTAATGCCAGCACTCAAGAGGTGGAGACAGGAATACTACAGACTTGAGCCCACTTTGGGCTACACAGTGAGAACTTCCTCGCCACCCTCCAGAACAAACCAAAAGTTTTTAACTCTACAAATTCGGCCTGCAGAAATTTATGTCAACCTCTGGTTTCCAAGATAATAAGCCTTGAAATGTGTGATGAGAACATGAGATGGACAGAGGACCCACCATCTCAACACAATCTGGGGAAATCTTTTCTTTCTTCCCTTATCTGTGGAGAGCAGCTGTAACTATCCTTTGCCCTTGACAGAGCACAAAGCAGTTATACTACACATTCAGAAAGTGAATGTCGTGTTTAAGATTACATCTTTCATTTTCTATAATCACACCTTCCTCTAAGTAGTTAGAGATGTATCAAAGGTCAAAAGTAAAATCTTAGCCAGACACACACAGCAACGCATACCTGTAATCCCAGCACTAGGGAGGTAGAGGTAAAAGAGACAAATTTGAGGCCACCCTTCAGTTGCAGAGTAGGACTCTGTCTCAGAAAGACAAACAAAAACAGAACATGGGGAAGGCTTGACTTCCTTTCCTGATTTAAGTGTAAACTGTGTTCTTCCCTTCATGAAGTCTAACCTCTTTTTAATTTCTAACACACACACACACACACACACACACACACACAGAAGCAGGGTTTCAGTATATACCTCAGACAGGCCTCAAACTTGTGATCTGTAGATGAATTTCTAAACAGTCTTATTAAATAAGAAACACAAAGCCAAATACAGGGTAATAGCAGAAGAGATCAGAGAAATAGCAAATAGCCACCGCTGCCCTTAGCTTAACACCATGCCGTAGCTTCCCCAGAGAGAAAGCTTCTTCCTGTCTAAGCTGTGCTTTTATTGCCTTCCTGTTCTGCCTTCTCATTGGCTCTAAGCCCAGCCACAACACTTCCTCCTCACTGCCTGTCTATACAGACCTCCAGGTCTCTATGGTTGATTAAAGGCGTGTATCACCACACTTGGCTGTGTCCTTGACCACACAGAGACTCTGCCTGCCATGGGATCAGATGAAGGGTGTGGACTACCACTGCCTGACCTCTGTTTACGGCTTTGCTATGACCTCTGATCTCCAGGCAAACTTTATTAACATACAAATAAAATATCACATTTCAGCACAAATAAAATATCACCACAGTGATCCTCCTACCTCAGCCTCCAAAGTGCTAGGATTACAGGCTGTGCTGCCAGACCTGATAGACTGTTCTATGTTTTTAAAATTAAATGTTTTCAATTCTAACATGCACCGCCTAGAATATAATTTCTATACAGATATTGTTATGGTGTAATGTCCCCTAAAGCCCATATGCTGGGTATTGAGGTATTTATCAATACTGGACTATTACAGTCACATGAAGTCATGAGGTAGGACACCTATGACGAGGTTAGTGACTTTCCCAGTAACTATAGACCTAAGCTTGCATATTCTTTCAAATCATACAGCAAGAAAAGACCTCACAACAAGGCCCCTCCATCTTGGATTCACCTGCCTCCAGAACAGTAAGGGATATATTTCTTTTCTGCATAAGCAACCTAATCTGTGGTATTATGTTACTGCACACAAATTGATTAAGGCAGGAAGTCTATTCATGTACCCATGCTTGCTCAGGAAACTGAATCTTCACATGTGCCATGTACACCATCTATCCTGAAGCCTCACTTCAGCTGGTATGGTGGGTATTTTTAAGGGATGAATGTTTGTTTTGTTCACTGATATGTTTTACATGCTTACCCAAAACAATTTCCTAGTGCAGAATTAATGAATAATAAGTAATTGTTCAACAACTAGATAGCCGATTTTTCTTTATGTATGGAATATTATCATAATGGGTATATATAAATATGAAAACAAATGCAAAAACTGATGCACATTATATGTAAGATATATCATATATAAAAATATATAATTGGCATCAGAGTGTTTTGTGTGAAATAGCATGGGCTTGTATAAAAACCGGTATACATTTAGGCAAATTGTTTCAAAGCTTTCACCAGGATTTTGGAAAATATTTCATCTACGTTCAGCTTATGAGTGTTGTCTAGAGCAGTTTTTGCCTGTATTCAGAAAGTTTCTGTAAGCAATGAATAAAAGAAGGACAATAGTTCTCAAACTTCCTAATGCTGTGACCCTTTAATACACTTCCTCTAGTTGTGGTGACCCCAACCATAAAATTATTTCGTTGCTACTTTGTAACTGTAATTTTGCTATTGTTACGAATCATAATGTAAATATCTGATCTGCAACCCCTGTGATATGATCCTTTGACCCCCAGGGGGGTTGCAACCCACAGGTTAAAAACCAATGGTCTAGGTGGCTTACACTGCAGTAACATTTACTGTTTACTTACCAAGAAAGGGTGGACAGTCTTGGAGCCAAGTTTCTCTTTTTCCATTCTTAATTTGTCAGGGTTTGTTTTATTTTGTTTTGCTTGGAGCTTCGTGGTTGCGAGATGGCTGTCATAGCAAAATCACCATTTGCACATTCAAGACAGAAAAAAAGAGGTGGGCGCAACACCGTGGGCACCTGTGTATTTTTAGAGAGAAGCAAAAATGTTTTCCAGTAGACCCAGCGAAGTTTCATTCTCCAGATATGTGTCACACAGAGCCATCTCAGGGACCAAAAGCCTGGGCGTAAACATCTGCCAAGGGAAAACACAATCCCCAGACTCTCTGCCCCAGTGAGAGTTTCAAACTCCTAATATTTAGGCCCCCAAGTCAGAATCATGGGGTAGGTGAGGAGGGGACAGGAATTCTGGATCTTTAAAAGCTACCAGGTAGTCGGGCGGCAGTGGCGCACGCCTTTAATCCCGGCACTAGGGAGGCAGAGCCAGGTGGATCTCTTGTGAGTTCGAGGCCAGCCTGGTCTATAGAGCGAGATTCAGGAAAGGCTCCAAAACTATGCAGAGAAACCCTGTCTCAAAAAACAAAACAAAACAAAAAAGAGCTACCAGGTATGTTCACTGTCTAAAATGGGACCATAAACTGCCAGAGACTGGACCCCCCTGAGAATCCTGGGTGGGCTGCACACTGCAGTTCTGAGCCAATTTTTAACCCAAAGAAGGAACTGTAAAGAGAGGGTTTCGGGGAAGTAAAGAACGGTGCCAGCTGTGCCCTTCGGTTTCATAGATGAATGCCACCGCTCCACGCAATGCCCCCTCCTGTTCCACCTCGAATTCACCCAGTAGGCATTTATTCAGCACACGCTGAGTGGCAAGCACTAGGAACAATCTGTAACTTAGAGTAGTGAAGAAGACAAGCATAATTTTTTGAAAAAGCCACTCAAATCTGAGGCTGCGGGGGAAGGGAAATGGAGGTGTGTCGCGTGTGCAGAGTTCCAATGCCGCACCGAGAGAAGCTCAAAGGATCTACACGCAGCAGTGTAAACGTAGGGGACACTACTGAGTGGCACACTTGGAGATGGTTACAGTCACCTTGTGGCTTGAATAAGAAATGTCTCCCAGGCTTGAGTGCCGGAAACTTCTCCAACTGCTGGCGCTTGTAGCTGGAAGGCTTCTCCATTCCCACCTGGCCCCGGGGTCCCGTCACCACTTATGAAATAACCACTCAGAGGCTTAATGTTCTTTACAAACTGTATGGCCTATGGCAAGCTTCTTGCTAGCTAGCTCTTTCGTCTTAAATTAACCCATTTCTATTAATCTGTGTTTTGCCACATGGCCATGGTGATACCAGTCTGCTGGCATCTTGCTTCTCCTTGGGCAGCAGCAGCTGGTGTCTTTCTCTCTCTCCTCTCCTTTCTTCTCTCTGTGTATCTGCTTGGATTTCCCACCTGCCTCTAAGCTGCCTTGCCACAGGCCAATGCAGCTTTACTTATCAACCAATCAGAGCAACACATTTTCACAGCGTACAGAAAGACATCCCACAGCACTGCTTTTGAGAAGAGGTAAGGAATCATCATAGGCTACTCAACGTGCCCAAGGCCATCCTGGGCTGCATGAGACTCTGTCTCAAAAATGAACAGGTAGGGACTGGAGTGATGGATCAACAGTTACGGGGGTAAGAGATGATAAGCACTTAAATATTAGCCACCTACCTATAACAAAACCCTCCGTTCCAGGTGAGGGATAAATTCAGCTGCACCCACAAGGCACCTGGGTTATTGCTGGTGACAACGGCTTGCACCCCTTTCTACAGCAGTGAAGATCCAGCACCTCTCCTTGTACATTCCTTCCCTGGTGACCCACACATGCCTTCAGGCCTCATCACTGACTTCTAGCTTCTGTAGTATTGCTCAGTGTAGAGACCTCTGCAGCCTCCACATCAAAACACCATTGGTATCACCTAGAGCAGTGGTTCTCAACCTTCCCAAGGTTGCAACCCTTTAATACGGTTCCTCATGTTGTGGTGACCCCCCAACCATAACACTGTGTTGCTGCTACCTCATAACTGTAATCATGCTACTGTCATGAACTGTAATGCAAATATCTGGTAGGCAGGCTATCTGATGTGTGACCCCTGTGAAAGGGTCATTTGACCCACAAGGGGGGGTCTCGACCCACTGGTTGAGAATCAGTGACCTGGACGCTTCCCACCTCTATCCTTTGGGCCAAAGGCTGTGTTCCACTTGTTCGTTTTGCTGAAGCTTTGGGACGCTAGAAGGGGTTTGACACGGCTACACAGGAGACAGATTTGAGTATTAACCACCCTTCTTTTAAACTCTTCAGCTCCCTACCCCCAGGGAATCTCCCCCATTAGCTAATCTTCGGAAACGGCAGCTTTACTGAATTCTAACCCTGTATCTCTCCTACATTCATGTGTGTGTGTGTGTGTGTGTGTGTGTGTGTGTGTCTTCCCAGCACGTCAGTGTCGGAACTTACCACCAAACAACAAATTCATAAGCTAAGTCGGTTTTGGTGGTTGCTGTTTGACACAGTCACACTTGTTCAAAGAAGTTGAAACTACTGGGGTATCGTGTGTGAGTGTGTGAGCGAGTGTATGAGTGTGGGTGTGTGTCAGAGCAGGTCAGGTGTTGCAGCTGAGTGTGGTGTACACACCCGTCATCCCAGTACTCATGAGGCAAAGGAGGGAATAATGCCACAACCTTGTGGCTAACCTGGGCTACATAGTGAGTTTCATACTAGCCCAGGCTAAGAAGTGAGGCCTTGTCTCAAAAAAAAATCAAATGAACAAAAAGATTATTTTTCTCAGCCTGGCTATACTAAATTTTGGAGCTTTGGGGGCAAGAGGTTAAGAGCATCTAAATTAATCAGATTCGGAGGAACCTAAAGCTACAAATAGCAATCAAATGTATTAATATCTCTGTGATCTAGTAGTTTACTAGGTTCCAACAAAGCCTCCCATTATGTCCCATTGCAGAAGTATTTTATAAAAAAGAGTCCTATGACAGCCCAAGCTGCTGCTCGTCTGCTTTTATTTTGTGCAAAATTATTTTTCTGTTTGGCCAAATAACTCACACTCGTTCTTTTAAAATATACCATTATGTATAAATATGCATAGTATGTGTTTAATGATTAAATCTCAAGTTTTAGGAAATTGTGGAAGATATGTCAGTGTGTGAACATACATCAGAAATTTTCAATTTCAACGTGCTGACGTCGAATTTTCAGAGCAGCGTATACATATGTGGGCAGTGAGAAACGATCACACTTCAACAAAATGAAAATAAGAGGAAATGAGCGAGTAAATTCACTCGCTCCATCATCTGTGCTCTGCACTTTGTGTCAGGAGTGGGATAAAGCTGACTGAACGAAGCCGATGGCCCAGTACAGGGCTCAGAGCTTACTCTGTTAAACGCCACTCACATGAAAGAAGACGCTCTACCCATATTTTAAGAAAAATAAAGCACATTGCTTCCTTGTTTCTGTTTATTTGTAGATCATCTCCTTGAGCTTTGAGGTGAGCTGTTTTTTTTTTTTGTTGTTGTTGTTTTTTAAGCAACATGGAGAAAAACATGCAAAATAAATAACCACCTACTATAAAGAAGTAAGGCTTACAGGAAAACGAAAGGAAGGAGTATCAAAATACAGTATCTTTGCTGGTTTTGTACACTTCAGTGGTTTCCTTTGAAGCATGAAATAGAAAAAGAATCGGGCAATGTAGCGAATTCCAATATAACAAATATATCTCAGCACCCCAGGAGGCTGAGACAAGGGCATGGCTTGAGTGCAGGAGTCTGAGGCCAAATGGAGCAACACCACAGCTCAGAGGCTAAAGGCGATTGTACAATCATGAGGACTGGAATTTGGCTTCCTGAGCTGGGTAGCCTGCAAATTCCTGAAAATACAGGTCTGGGGATCCAAAGTCCTTTTCTGGCTTGTGCGCGCGCACACACACACACACACACACACGGGGAGGGGGGGGGCCGGGGAGAGGCACACATAAGTATATTAACATTGTAACAAAAAGAAGAGGAAGGGAAAGAGGAGATAATAGCAAAACTGGAAAGGAAAATGATGCACACAACTACAGTCCAAAGTGCAGCAAGAGAAAGGGAATATTAAAATAACAATCTGAGTTAAAGTGCACATCACTGCAAGGAGAAATGGCTTCATTTTATTTAGGCAATAGAGCCCATTCCGCCAAATTGAAGAAAATTGCAGATTCAGTCAGTCATTCATTCAACAGACACGTTGAAGAAACAATTTTGCTACTCTCTTCTAACTGGGGCATTCAAGGGGTCTATCAACTATACACACAGTTTTATAGGCTCAAAGTGCATTTAAACAAATGAAATCACATTAAATAGCTTACTGTTTTGAAATAGGCACTGAATATATACATGGCCCACTATTCCAAAAAGGTGCTAGGAATGCTTGACTGTGTTTGTACATTTAAAAAATGATTTCCTGCACTGTATAGCTAAAGGCCAGACAACATGTAAACAGGAACTGTCTCTGAATGGGAGCTTAAAGATTGCATCTTTAGATTCCAATGGTACATTAGAAGTACATTGTTGTAAACACCAATTAGCAAGCAACATTCCACAGACAGTATTTATGTTTCTTCGGCAACCATTTTCTGCTGAATTTTCTCTTTTTTAACTATACGTTCAGAGAAGCATCATTTGAAGTGATTACTGTATGCATATAAGAGGTTCAAATAATCAGTATGTGCTCATGGCTGGTGGTAACTTTTCCCCCAAATGGCTTGCAGTTGTAGCCAAAAAAATAAGTTGATTCTCTTTTTGACTGACTCAGCTGAAATGTGCCCCTCAGACAGATGTGCGTCTGCATCTAAGCCTTAGCCAAAATGCCACAGTGCAATTGAATGTTCAAACCCTTTGGTTATTATCATTAGTGTTACCGTATGTGTGTGTAGGCATAGCCAGTGTCTTTATCTACTAAACCTTCAGGATGGCCCTGTAGTCTTATTGTTTGTAAATTACTCGGGATATGGGTAGGAGTCTGTCATTCCTCCGTGGACCTTACAGAAGAGATAAAAAGAGAGACACAAGTCAAGGGGAACTGGAGAGCAAAGGGGGAGGGGGAGGGGGCACTAAGTGACGTTAGCAGCAGCAGCTCCTACTCAGAAAAAGCAGGTCCAAGAGGCAGTCAACGCTCTTTGTTACAAGACATGGATGCTGATTTTATCCGAATGCGGACAAGGAAAGTATTGGGGAAATTATAAAGGCCACTCCACGTAGTTAAAAGAAAGATTTATTTAGTGGGTGACTTACAAATGAAGGAATAGATAGGTTGTGGGGGGGGGGTCTGGGGAAGGTGTATCACAGTCCAGCGGTGTTCTCTGGAGCTCTGCTCAGTCAACCTCCACCGTCCAGAGTCCCGGAACAGAGAGAGCACTTGCCCATCCAGGTCTCCAGTCTCCAGACGCCTCCCTTGTCCCCGCCTCGTAGGCGTGACAGTTGCCAGAGTCTCAATGGGGGTTGGAACTTCCAGAACCAAGCTAAAATAGCTACCCACTACAGGAAAGTTTTGTGTTTTTTTTTTTTTTTTGAAAGCAAACAAAACAAGATATTATGAGACTCAGATCACCAGGCAAACTGGAAAACAGTGGAACAAGAAAACCAAAGCTTCCGATATCTTCCTACCAGTCTTGCCCCCATTAATCAAATGGTCTGTGATGATCAGGCATCTCTTCTGGTGTCCCAAGGAAGTGATCTTTTTTCTTCCAAATTACTTGCTAGTCCTGTGAGCCTCTTCCTCACCTAAGTCTCCTTGGTAAAGCCTAAATCACATGACTACAGCCTGGCTACAAAAAGCCCCTACTTTGAAGAGGCCAACTTCATAGGGTAGGGAGTCACCCGGTCTTGGCAAAGATGCTCCAAGGTGGGAGAGACAAAGGCTCACTGAACTTCAGAACTACTTCATTCATTCAACTTCACTTCTTCTTATGAAGTGGCTACCATAGGTCAGGCCCAGTTTCTTGTCTTAGTTCTCAGACATGAGTTACATAGAATCAAAACTCTTTTTGTCTCTCTTGGTAATCCAGCCCCTTCCACATTACCTACGACTAAATTAAAGGTTGCTCCAAGGCTAGGATCTTGTCATACTGTGACATATTGCCTTGTATTCAATAAATATTTATGAACAAATAAATCATAAAGGAGCAAAATGTTATATAACAAAATGGGCAAGAGAGAGCATCATTGATGTGGAATTCTAGATTAACCTTAAAGAACACAAAAAAGTAATGAGTGTTCTAGGCAAACAGAACAGTGTATACCATGAAGGGACTCTGTCCAGCCTGGCTATGGCAAACATGGCTCTGGCAGGCCTTGCCCTTCTCCCTCATTCCCTCTGTCTTGCTAAAAAAAAAATTAGGTTACATTCCTGAAGCTAGCCACCAAGGTCAATTCCCTTATTTTGGTCAATCCCTCCTCCTGATGCTGACTACCAAGGTCCAGCCATCAAAGTATTGAAGTCCAGCAATCAAAAGCCCCCTTTGGCTCACCCAATTAAGATTAAACACCTTATCCTAACATGTGGTTTCCCCTTTTACCTATTTATAAACCGCTATTTGCCTATGGGCCACATCTGTCTCCCCTTTATCCTAAGGCAGTCCTTTGTCCCTCCGGAAAAAATATCCCTTCCTCTCTCCCCCGTTCCCTTTCCCTTCTCCCTCATCCTCTATCTCCTGTCTCTGTCCCTTATCCCTGCTCGCTCTTCTCTCTCTCTCTCTCTCTCTCTCTCTCTCTCTCTCTCTCTCTCTCTCTCAATCTCTCTCTCTCTCTCTCTCTCTCTCAATCTCTCTCTCTCTCTCTCTCTCTCTCTCTCTCTCTCTCTCTCTCTCTCTCAAATAAATCTCATTTGTGCTAAGAACTTGGTCTTGGGGTGTCTTGATCTGACTTCAAGGGTCTCTATGTACCACATCCTAGAAGTGTGAAAGTTGATGGATAGAAAATGAAGAGATGGTCTTGGTGTGATGGTTTACATGTGAAATGTCCCCTTGCAGTAGCTGAACACTTGATCATAGACTGGTGGTACTTTCAGGGAAATTGTAAAATCTTTGAGTCTAACTGGAGGAAGTAGACCATGGAAGGCAGGCCTTGAGGTTTATGCCTGGCCCCATATTGGGGCCCCATTTTGTTTCCTGGTCCATCAAGATATAAGGTGCCCAGCCACACCAGACATGCATTCCCCATCACCATGATGTCATGTCTTCCCTGATGCTCTAGTCTGCAGGGTTTTCTGTCAGCTTATACCCTCCGGTCACAGTCCATCAGTGAGAGAAGTCAGGGCAGGAACTGAAATATAAACCGTAGAGGAGTGCTGCTCACTAGCGTGCACTTGGGCTCATGATCAGTGAGCTTTCTTATATAACCCAGACCCAACTGGGCAGGGATGGGACTGACACAGTGAGTTGAAGGCTCCCTACATCAATCATGGATCAAGACAATGCCCCCAAGACATGCCCTCAGGCCAATCTGACAAGTCTTCAGTTGAGGTCCCCTCCTCCCAGGTGACTTCAGGTTGTATCAAGTTGACAATAAAAACTAGCCAGGATATGGTCCACCATAGACCGTATCCTCTAGAACCATGCATTAGGTCATTCTGTCCACCAGGAAGAAGTTTCTACCATCATGTATCTTGTCCTATCAAGGAGAAAAGTATCTACTGCCATTGGCTATAGCGATGGTTCTTAATCTCTTGAGCAAGAGGGAGACCGAGGCCCGGCATCAACCCCACTCAACTGTATCAGTATAGAGGGAAGGGAGCAGCAGGCATGGCGCTGACAGACCATCCAGGTGATTCTGAGGGACGTTTGTGGTTACAGACTGCACTGGAGTGGGGAGCATGCAGATAAGATGGCTAGGGAGAAGGAAATCAGCAAGCAACGTTGTGAAGGTGTGTGGTGATCCCCTACCTCTTAGCGCCCCAACTTCCCTCCCTTGTTGACCACGCTTCCTTTCCTCTATGCCATGCCTGCACACAACAGCCACTGCTGATCAGATGGTGCTCTAATTTCATTTCTGTTGTCATGATAAAACAGCCTGACCGAAGGCAGCTTAGGGAGGAAGGAGTTTATTTGGCTTACAGCTCCAGGTTATGATCCGTGACAGGGAAGCGGAGAAAGAGACGAAATGCACCAACCCCATCCGCACCCAAGAGCAGTAAGAGAATAAACAAACGGATACTTTGCTGGCTTATTGTCTGCTTATACTCCGCTAGCTTTCTTCACTCTTACACAGTTAGGGTCCAGCCTAGGGAACGGTGCCACCCACAGTGGGCCAGGTTCATTAGCAAGACAATCCCCCACAGACATGATCACAAGCCAACCTGATTCAGATGATTCCCCGGTCGAGGCTTTCAGGTGATTTGAGTTATCAAAACTAACCAACAGAGGTGGCTATAGAGATCTTCCTAGCTGACAGAGGCGTCTTGGGTTGGACTTTCTTTTCGTTTCATGCCACTGAATTGCACCCAGTTCAGCACCCACACTGACTGAATGCCTACCAAGAGTAAGCCAGTGTGTGAGTGTGGTATCCAGATGATTGAAACATCCTTACCCCGGGGATCTCATACCCTAAAACATCTGCATTCTGATAGCTAAGTACATCCATTAAACACCTTTGAAATTAAAAAAAATTGATAATTACATCAAAATAGGGAGAAATTATGAAGCAAATGTCCCACTCTATATGCTCACAACAACTCCACTTTAAAAGTGTATCTTGGGGTGGGATAAAAATGACTAAAATTCATTATAGAAATGTATGAAACTGCCAAACATTAAAAAGAATTAAAGCCTGCCTGTTCTAAAATTGTTCCTGTTGACTTCCAACTTCCTGATTGTTGAATATGTAATATCCAAATGGCAAACTGCAGCTGGATAAGTAAAATCCATCTGTAGGCATCTGAGGCTGGGGTTTTTTTTAGTACAAACTCTGTGTGTGTGTGTGTGTGTGTGTGTGTGTGTGTGTGTGTGTGTGTGCAGG
The DNA here is from genome assembly GCF_049852395.1 of Peromyscus maniculatus bairdii. NCBI lineage: Eukaryota > Metazoa > Chordata > Mammalia > Rodentia > Cricetidae > Peromyscus > Peromyscus maniculatus. The sequence goes on along the minus strand of NC_134873.1, from coordinate 49,767,713 downwards.
AGAATATATATATGTATATGGGTACATGTACATTTATATACATGTGTGTGCAGGAGAATATATATGTGTATATGGGTGCATGTACATTTATACACATGTGTGTGCAGGAGAATATATATGTGTGTATGGGTGCATGTACATTTGTACACGTGTGTACAGGAGAATATATATGTGTATATGGGTACATGTACATTTGTATACGTGTGTGCAGGAGAATATATGTGTATATGGGTACATGTACATTTGTACACATGTGTGTGCAGGAGAATATATATGTGTATATGGGTGCATGTACATTTATACACATGCATGCAGATGCCAGAAGACAACACCAGGCGTCATTCTACAGGTGTTGTCTATTTTTAATTTTAATTTTTATTTCCGAGACAGATCTCTGTCTCTGGGACCTGGAGTTTGTCATGTGACTAGGCTGGCTGGCCAGCAAGCCCGAGTGATCCATCTGTCCCCACCTCCCAAGTGCTTGGGTCACAGGTAAGCACCACCAGACCCAGCTTTTTTATATAGGTTCTGGGATCAAACTCAGATCCTCTCACTCTTGTACAGAAATTCTTTCACCAACTGGGCCGTCTTCTCATCCTCAGAAGAAGAAATGATGGAGCAAAGAGGAGTAACGAGGAGAGACGTCCAGGCCAGCAACCCCCAGAAAAACAGTAGAGACCGAACTCCAATTCATGATAAGTATTTTGTCAGGGCATTGGTGGGTGTGCTTGGCCACAGCACAGGCCACGGGTGAACAAATGAACAGCAGGCCTTTGCTGACCCACAGCCCCTCAGGGGAAAAAGACTCAGAAGAAGGAGAAGTGTGTAATGGGAAGCTGGCTCTGTAAGACTGCAGCTTCAGCTCAGCCATGGCTCCTCACAGGAATGCACATCGCTGGTGAGCGCCAGCCTGGAGCTGGGAATCTGCCCTTCCTTGCTTCTCTATCTTTATCTCTATTTATTGAATCACCTAGTGGATGCTCTAATACCTAACTGCTCTCCTGCCTTCCCGATTCCATGCTACACACACAATCTCAGGTATGTATTTCTACCTCTGCCCCCAGCCCCAAATCCTCCAAGTGGGGCTGTGGGTCAGCAAAGGCCTGTGGTTGTTCGTTTGTTTACCTGTGATTTTTTTTCTTTCTCCAGAAAGCATTTCCTGTCTCCTTCCTCCTGCACCAAGTCAGTCAACACGACCATCTCCTAAGCCCTTGTCTTCGACTCCTCAGTACAGCCTGTGGACTGGCGGAGCGCCGTTGTACCTTCACTGAGCTGAACTGGATGCGCTGTACCCGTGAGCTAACCCACTCAGTAACGCATGCTGGGAGTCTTAACGGGGCTTCATGGTCCTCCCCACACAGACTTGCGATGGGAACCCAAAGTATAGGGAGGGATGTTGGAACCAGCCATTGCAACAACCACGGAAAAGAACCGTTTGGAAAGAGGGCTGTGGTGGCTCCCCAAATGAACCAGTCTGAGAGTTTAGGACTGACTCTCTGAAAAGCTCAGGAGACAGGACTCCGTGAGGAACTGTGTCCTACTGCCCCAACCCTTCACGAGCTAGCCAGTGGACACGGGCGGAAGACAGCATCCATTTCTGGACCATGAGGGAGAGATGTTCCAAAACATTCCTTTAACAATTTCTGTATAACTGATTCAATACGGAACTACACGGCTGATTTAACGCTGTCGAATTAGAGATAGATTTTATTCTACCTATATCGTATTTTCTTTGTCATTTTAAAACTCAAGATTTAAAAAAAAAAATCATCTAGATACTGTTACTAGTTACTCAAATCGGGTAGACTAAACTGGGTGGCACATTCGCTATTTACCTAGACGATTGGCCAAGGGCAAGAAATGCAGCAAGTTTCGGGAACATGAAGACATTCTGTTGGAGAACAAGCATTTCTGCTCTTGGTCCCGGTTCACCGGGTGGGTTGGCCCAGTCTTTGGTGAAGACAGTTATAAGGATGGCATCCCTAGGATCCCTGCCTGGTGGCAGAAGGAGCTGTCGTTTCCAGGACGACCCATAGGGGGCGCTCCCGCGAAGCCGCTGCCGGGCGGTGCGCGTCCCCGTCCCCCCACCCCCGAGAGCGCCAGGGCGCGCGCCCGAGCTCACGTGACCGCGTCTCGGGGCCGCGCCGCAGCGCCATGGCGGCGGCCGGGGCCGAACCGGGTGCTGACCCCGCGGCAGGCGGTGTCCGGTTCTTCTGCACCGCGGGCCGCGGCCTGGAACCATTCCTGATGCGGGAGGTGCACGCACGGCTGGAGGCCACGCAGGTGAGTCGGGCTCCGGGTCCCAACCGGGTCCCCGAGCCCGGGATCCCTCTTTCCCGCCAAGGGGGGCTCAGGCCTGTGTGAGCCCGGGACACCCCTTCCCTGCGGGCGGTGGGGCTCCCACCCAGGTCCTGCGGTGACTGCTGTGAGCATCCAGCGGGTCGAGGGGCGCCTTTCTCTTCTTTATCCAGTCCGATCAAAGTCACGGCCAAAGTTGTCAACAGAGGGGTACGGAAGCCGGTTTTGTCCCGGATTCCTGGAAAAGAAACTGCAATGGCAATCATTGGAGTTATACCATAAGTGCAGATGGGCTTTCCAGGCTCAGTTGTTGAGTCTTGTTAACTCTCTTGAGGAGGTTGGGTTTTCGCAGTGTGGCCTGCCCCTGAAGCCTAGAAAGTACACCTAAAAACACACGCGGTAACGGTAGCTAGGAAACCAATACGTTCCTGCCGGCCTCCTAGTTGCTACCCGTCCGTTGCAGTGACAAGTGGACAGATTTGGAACGCCCTCCTAAGTTCTAGAATGTGCTCATCAGGTTATGGACAGGTGAGGGGAAAGATGTCATAGGGCAGGCCGGTCCTTTCGTGTGGGATGTGTTCTTGGGAAGGGAAAGCTTGCTAAAGCCAAGCTACTTGCTGCTCACCTCCGGGGGGTGCAAGTGTTCGAAGCCCCCAAAGGGAGTGTCTGCGATGGCCCGCAGGTGCAGCGGGGAGAGTTACCAAGAATGGCCTTAGCCGCATTAGACTACTGCCATTTGTGAATTGCACTACAGAATTGAACAGAGTGCGGAATGTAATTTATCCAGAATAGCCTCTGTGTAATAATCCCTGCATTCACCAAGGATTTAGAGGTTTTCTTATTTCTTTTGTTCTTTTAATTGTGTGTGTGTGTGTGTGTGTGTGTGTGTGTGTGTGCGCGCGCGCGCGTGCGTGCGCGCGCACATAAATGCATAGTACTGGTGGAAGCCTGAGACATCGGCTCATCTCCCTGGAGCTGGAGTTACAGGTGGTTGTGAGCTAGCTGCCCAGCATAGGTGCTAGGACTCCATCTCGGGTCCTCTACAAGAGTAATACCTGGTCTTAACCAGGCGAATCCAGTGATGTAGTCAGGTCCTACCACCACAAAATGACAACAGTAATATTCAGATTCTGAAATCAAGCATTACTGTATCATAACTCAGCCAGCCTCCCATAGTGCCGCCCCGGGATTTGCTTTGCTAACCTGGCGAGCTTGGTGTGTGGAAATGACAAGGTGTGGTCCGATCTGGACAGCTAAGATGGTTAGAAGAAGTGGATCCTGTTTGTCTCCTCCAAAGACAAAATCGTTTGAGGGAAGCTTGCAGCAGCCGAGAATTCAGTCAGACATGAGAGAAACTTCCTTGACAGCCAGAGCAGGTAAATGGCAAGAGAGTTTTCATATTCTACTCTGGTATGGTTTTAGGAAGAGAGAGATGTGGGAAAGAGATCTGAGCAAGTAGCCCTCAAATTGCATCCCAGCTGCTCTGACCAGAAAACAAACTCCCCAAGTTCATTTTCCTCCAGTTACAAAGACGTAAGGAAGCCAATCCAATAGTAGGAGGACCCGTGTCTGGATCCAGCTTCCAAGCCCATGTATTTCACCCCTAGGCTGAATTTCTCTGTTCCCATCAGCTGGGTCCTTCGCTGTCTACCTGAGTTTAACTATGGCTAGGTAAGTGAGAGAGCTCTTCTCCTTGTGGACACCCTAGGGCCTTGAGTGCCCAAAGCCTTGGGGCTGGACTAGCAAGTCCAGAGGCTTACAGCTTCACACTCCCACAGGGACATACCTCTTGCTCCAGACTTGAGATGTGAAAGCTCTGTGGCTTGACGAACTCAGGAAGGAGGCTCGCTTGTTCCTCTGGGCTCCAGCCGCCCTCATACAGTTGGAATGCCTGACATTGAGCACGCAATCATAAGGAATGGCCGCTGCTGATTGCTGGCTCTGGGGCCTAGAGTGGCAGGACCCTGAGCCCTGGGCAGTGACTAGTGTTCCATCGACAGGGCTGAGACCTTTGGCCTTTAAGGCTTAGCAGCGCCCGCAATTCTTCTAGCAACTGTGGGAGCCCACAAAAGCTTCCTAGTGAGATCTGAACTTGCTTTACACAGCAGGGCCGCATTAGGGGATGGCTTGACCATGTGCATGGTCACCAGGTGTCTGAGACGGTCTGCACTTGGCTGTGCTGGGGGGAGGTCTTTCGCTCCACCCCTGGGCATTCCTTTAAAAGCCCGTTAGAAGAGGCAGAAGGGGCTGGTGGGTTTTGTCCCAGGCCCTCCGGAGGCTGTCCTGTGTTTCTGTCTGTCTCTCTCTCCCCCTCTGTACTTCTGTCCACATATTCCTCATTTCCCCCTGCTCACGAGTACCCTGGGGGGAAAGAGGGAGCAGGTCTCCCTGAGGCAACCAGGGCCCACCATTGCTCATCTTAGCTCTTAGTCGTCGTCCCGTTCCCCCCCCCCCCCCCGCCCCGTCCCCCACCACCCACCCCACCCCTACCCCCCCACCCCCCACCCCGTTCTCTGCTCGCTGCTCTCTGGGCGCCGTCCTCTGATACACTGCCGCCAGCCCCGTCACTGCCTCCGCCACCACCTTCTCTGTGTCCCCAGCTCAGCCCACCCTGAGGAGATGAAAGGCTGAAAATAGGCAAGAGAAGATCGTTGGAAAGAAGCCTTTTATTGACCCTGAGTGTGCAGCAGCATGGGAGACCAGCACAAAGGGTGTGCCCGGCTGGATCAGAAAGGAAGCTACAGAGCCTGCTTTTTACAGCCGTAGAGGGATGTGGTGAGGATGCGGACTGACACCAATCAATCACAATTAATCCCGCCTGCAGACGGAATTCATCGTGGCCCGAGTCGTGGCAAGGCCCCCTCATGCAAATGAAGATCTGTTTGTACCAATCACTGGCCTTTTGCTGGGCTGTGTGCCCCCCTTGTGGCCTAAATAAGGATAACTGCTGGTCCTGGCAATGGTGGCGCACGCCTTTGATCCCAGCTCTGCCAAGCAGAGGCAGGCGGATCTCTGTGAGTTCGAGGCCGGCCTGGGCTACCAAGTGAGTTCCAGGAAAGGCGCAAAGCTACAAAGAGAAACCCTGTCTCGAAAAAACCAAAAAAGAAAAAACAAAAAGAAAAAGGCCCTGGCTGAAAAAGCGCCCTCTTAAATCACGCTTGTGCTTTGCAGCCTGCAGCCGTGGTTGCCGTGTGCCTTCCTCAGGACCCTCATGAGTGTCCAAAGTGTCCACATTAACGTTAGGGTGGCCCAGCTACACAAGTGACTGACAGTCCTTGCTAAAAGCAGCCAGAGCACCAGAGAAGGGTCTACAGCAAATTTCCCCAGCCCCCAACAGCTTAGTTTATTTAAAGGAAGAATAAACATTAAGAAGGTTGGTTGGAGGGTTATTTGCAATCATTAATATCAATGTTTGACAGGATGGTGACAATAAGCTTACCTTCTACCTCAGCATGGTTCTCTCTAATCTGTCTGGCCTTGCTATCTGAGGAGAAGGCTTCTAAGACCCCTCCCTGTTCAAAAATGTGTGGTTTCTCAAATCTGTACATACAATAATGTAGTGTTTGCTTACAACTCCCACATACAGCACTAATGCTGTGTCCGTTGTTAAACTGATTGGTTAGGGAAGAATACCAAAGAAGGAGGCTGCATGTTCAGTACAGATACAAGGTTTGCTTCCTAAGTACTTTTCTGTCTGAGCCTCATTGAAGCCCCCCAGAGAGCTCCTGCAGTCACCCAGGACCAGCTGAAGTGTGGGGAGCTGCCCTGTAGCACTGAGCGAAGGCAGGGTCCACAAAGCCACGGTGAAGAACGTGCGCCCAACTCGCACCCTAGTCTTTCCTGGATGTGTGATTTCGAATAAATGGTTCACATCTCTGAGCCTCCCTTTCCCTTGGCTAATACCGACTTTCATGGCGTCATTAACCTAAAGATAGATAGCGTGGGGTGCGTGGCCAATCATCGGTGCCCCATAAATCCTTTCCCACAAAGTGAGTCGCACAGGGATACTTAAAGAAATCCTTCTTGTGGTGAGAAGAGTCTCTTAGAAATTTAGGTTTGCTGGAAGAAAATTAATATTCAGAAATCTGAATTTATAAAACAAATTAATCCAGAAGTGACTGTTTACTTTTAGGAGGTAATCACTCAATTTTAATCAGTGTTTTTTGGGTTTTAGTGAAGGTAGGACTCACCAGGGAAGCCTGTTGAAGGTGCATATTATCCCTGGGTACCAGGCCCAGAAGGTTTTTCTTTGAGTCGAGCTGCTGATAAGCTCAGGTGTTTGCATTTGAACATGAAAACACTCTCCCTTCCCAGGTGACTGCCGCTCACGTAGCGCCTCCAAAACAGCTTGCAGCCGAAAGCCTCCTGTGTATATTCCTTTTAGCTGTTTTTCATGGACACAGAAACAAACAGAATAATACGGTGGATTCTCCCCGCTCATCAGCCAGCTGCCGTAGAGATCAACCCCCAGTGAATTCTGTTTTATTTATACCCCCGCCATATTTCCAAACCAGGATATTTTGAAGCAGATCCTAGGAATCATCTCATCTTCGTGTTTGCTTATATAATTCTAAATTATGACTCTTTCATAGCAGTGTGTATAGTGTAAAGGAGATGAACTTTTTAAAATATGTCACCTTATCATTTACACAGCTAAAAGAAATCATTCCTTTTCAACCCATACCTAATTAGTATTCAAAGTCAAATTTATTTTGTAATGTGACTTTTGTTTTTAAGTTTGTGTATTTCAGTAGGCATTTAAATGCCATCTACATACTGTGATTGGTGGATATTCTTCATCTCATCTATAAATTTACCTCTGTTTCTTTTTCTCTCAGAATTTTCCTGTTAAAGTGACTGGGTTGTTCACCCTGAAACTGAAGCCATCTGTAAAATAAAAGGACTGATAGTGAATATTTCAGACTGTGTGTGTCGCGATTGGTTTCCGTCAGATTCCTGTAGGCTTTATTAGTCACGTGATTTCTGTTATATTTTTCACCATTGTATTTACATCCCTTAAAAAACAGTAAGCTTGCCGGGCGGTGGTGGCGCACGCCTTTATTCCCAGCCCTTGGGAGGCAGAGGCAGGCGGATCTCTGTGAGTTCGAGGCCAGCCTGGGCTACCAAGTGAGTTCCAGGAAAGGCGCAAAGCTACATAGAGAAACCCTGTCTCGAAAAACCAAAAAAAAAAAAAAAACCAGTAAGCTAATCTCAGCTCAACAGGGCCCGTTTCCTGACCCGCCATGGCTGTGCTGTCCAGTAGGGTCACTACCCCCACGGTGGCTATTTCGAGTTAAATAAGAATCTATTTTTTCAGACACCATAGTGCCACTTCAGATGCCCAGAAGCTATACACCTTGGTGGCTCCTGGATTGGATGCAAAGTTACCCTCATCTAGATTTGCCAACGGTGGTGGATGAGAATGACCCCTCCTAGGCTCATAGATTTGAATGTTTGGTTCCCAGCTGGCAGACTGTTAAGGAAGAATTAGGAACTGTGGCCTTGTTGGAAGAGGTGTATCACTGGGGGTGGGCTTTGGGGTTTCAGAAGCCCATACTAGGCCCAGTCTGTCACTCTGTCCTCTCTCTCTTCTCTTCTCTGTCTCTGCCCCGCCCCCATCCCCTTCTCTCTCTGCCTCCCTCTTGAGAATAAGATTTAAGCTTTCAGCTACTGCCCCAGCACCATGCCTGCCTGCCTGCCTGTTTTTCCACCATGATGATTATGGATTCACCCTCTGAAACTGTAAGCAAGTCCTTAATTAAATGTCTTCTTTTAAAAGTTGCCTTGGTCATGATGTCTCTTTACAGTAGTAGAGCAGTAGCTAAGGAGTTACTCTCAGCACTGGGGAGGTAGAGGGAGGTGGATCTCCGTGAGTTCGAGGCCAGCTTGGTCTACAGAGCGAGTTCTGGGACAGCCAGGGCTGCACAGAGAAACCCTGTCTCGAAAAGCAAAACAAAGAAAACAAATAAAGAGAAAAGTAACTAAGCCAGGTGGTAGTGGTGCACACCTTTAATCCCAGCACTCAGGATGCAGAGCCAGGTGAGTTTGAGGCCAGCCTGGTCTACAGAGCGAGATCCAGGACAGGCACCAAAACTACACAGAGAAACCCTGTCTCAAAAAAAAATAAAAAAATTTAAAAAAAGGAAAATAACTAAGACAAGACACCAACCTTCATTTCCATGGCATGGTTTAATGTGTTCCTCTCTGTCTTGGTCCTTTTGTATTGCTATAAATGAATACTGCAGGTTGAGTACTGTGTGGAGAAAAGAAAAGTACCTTTTACAGTCTTGGAGGTTCAGGAGCCCAAGGTTGAGGGACTGTATCTGTGAGGGACTTCTTGCTGCCTTCTAACATGGCAGATAGCACCCAGGAAGAGAAAGCAAAAGGCACACAGAGGCACACCAGGGCCCAAGTTCATGTATATAAATAACAAGCCCATTTCCTTAGTAGCATTAACCCACTGCTGGGCCCTGCCTTAGAAAGGTCCTACCTCCCATAGTACATCGAGCTTCTTTTCAGCACAGGAATGTTGGGGCACTTGGAAACCTAGGACTCCGTCCTCTGCATTTTCTGTAAACTGGGTTCCTATAATTTGTGACTAGAGCTTGGTCAGACTGATGCTTGATTCCCCATCCCCATGTTCCACTTGTGGGTTAAATGTCTTTATAAAGGTGCCTGGGTATTTTTAAACATTTAATACACACATTTAGACCACTTTAAATGCAGAAAAATCCCTTTCGAACAACACGTAATGTACTAAATACTAATTTTTGGTAAGAATTATAGTAGCAATGGTTATCTTTAAGATAAAATCGCATGCAGCGGAGGTGATGTTGTTTTAGCTGAGCAGAAGCTCCTGTCGGTTCACTGATCTCTGCAAATCCACACAGCGGAGACTATTAACCCAAGCCTTTAGGAGGCCAACCGGTTTTTCATTCTTTAATAGTGTTGTGGCAGTAGGGTATAGGTAGAGCTAAGAGGGTTGTTTCATAGTTATTTTTGTGGAATGGAATCTTTTCAAGATTCTTTGTATTCCTTTTCTTTCAATTTGATGCCATTTTGAAAATTAAATTTTAAAATTCTGTCTTAAAAAATGAACCAAAACAAACTTAGACACCACCCTAACAGATCACTTAGTACTTTAAAAATCCATTCTACATCTAGATAGTGTCTGTAGAATTACAAGTTTGGTACTTACCAGTGCCTACATTTAAGCATCTGCTAATCTTTGGGCTAAACTTGAGCCCCTGAATTTAAAAGGAAAGACAAGAATGCTAAGCAGTTGGCATGCCGGCAGGGAAGAGCTCTTAGCTCATCTCATGGGTGCTAGACAGCTGACCAGTTGGTTCAGACACGACGCTTTCATGATTCAAATGGGAGCAACAACTTGTAAATAGCTTTTCAAATAACAACCGTTAGGATGGAAATTCTAGAATGCTATATTGCTCCATAATATTATAATTGAATATAATCAACTAGAAGCAATGAACCAAGGCCTGGGGGATCCTCCTGGGTAAAGGTACTTGCTGCCAAACCTGACAGTCCACGTTCACTGTCTGGGACCCCCATGGTGAAAGGAGAGCGCCCACTCCACAGATTGTCCTCTGCCCCCCACATTCGCACTGTGGTACACATGCCCCCACACATGGACGTTGACACGGAGAGATACATGTTAGGAAGTAATAGGGGTGGTGGTGGAGAGATGGTTCAGAGATTAAGAGCGCTTGCTACTCTTCCAGAGGACCCGAGTTTAGTTCCCAGCACCCACGTCAGACCGCTGACACCTTGCTTCCAGCTCCAAAGGACCCATCAAGCCTCATAGGCATCCAAACACACATGGCATACACCATACACATTTAAAAAAATTTAAATGAATAGATAAGTTGAGGGGCTGGAGAGATGCTAAGAGCACAGTATTGCTCCTGCAGCAGACCTAAGTAGGACCCCAGCACCCACATTGCATAGTTCACAACTGCCTGTAACTTCAACTCCAGGAGGCTCCAGCACCTGTGGCCTCTTCTAGCACCCAATCACCTCTGTGCTTTTCTACACACATACACATGATTAAAAATAATAGAAATAAATCTTACCCCCAAAGCAATGAAAAAAAAAAAAAAAAGCTGGAGGAAAAAGGTAACACTAGCTTTAACAGTTGATGAATTCTTAAATACTGAACTTCATTCTCCCTCCCGCTCTGAGGAATGGTAATATTCACAAAGAGGAGATTGCTCGTATTCACACATGTGACTGTGTGGTTCTCACAGTGAGTAAATTAGTAAACTGTGTCTGGGTTTGTCATATGGAAAAAGACTAGTAAGCCATGTGTAAACTCTTGAGACAATAATGCTGCTTTGGGTTTTGGTATTTTAATTAATCAGCATACTGTTCTCATGACTTGATGTCCTGAATATCTAACCTTTTCAGTTCTGTCAGTTGATTCCCTGCAATGTTTGTAATAAACCTTTCTTTTAAAACGAGGATACTTTAAGACAATCTGATTGTGTAGACTTTTCCTTAATAGCCAAACAAGGGAAAGAAGCAGAAATCATTGAACAGTTAAGGAGGTATAAATGTCTAGATCAATGGCTACTTAAATAAAATCCCTGGTCTAGGTTTTGATGTCCATTTTCTTGCTTTTATTACCTTAGTCTCCCTCTTTTTAAAAATGTGTATCAATGTTTTTGCTGCATGTATCATATTCATGCAGTTCCCTTAGAGGCCAGAAGAGGGCATCAGATTCCCCAGGAACTGGAGTTACAGATTGTTGTGAGCCGTTGTTTGGTTGCTAGGAATCCCTTCCTTTGCAAGAATAGCAAGTGCTCTTAACCACTGAGCCATCTCTTCTGTCCCTGTTACTTTAGTCCTGAAACAATTCATTCTCAGTAAAATAGTTTCGTTTCTTCAGAATCTTGGCAAGGAAAAATCCTTTAGATTAAGTTGCATAATGACCGTGTGTGCGTGTGTGTGATTTATTTTTATGTGCATTGGTTTGGCCGCCTGTGTGGGCTGTGTGCTTGAAAAGGTCAGAAGGAAGCTTCAGATCCCTGAAACTGGAGTTATGGGTGGTTATGAGCCTCTGTGTGTGTGCCAGGATCGAACCCTGCTCCTCTAAAGGAACACAGCCAGTGCTCTTAAGTGCTGAACCCTCCCTCCAAACCCTGAATGATAACTTCTTAAGAATGTGGGTTCTTCGGTCATTCTGCTGGGGCGGAATAAGCGGCACCAGGACACGAGGTTAATTTGACTCGACATTCTGGTACAGGGAAAGACGAAGTAGCGAGGCTAGTGTCTGAAATGGCCATGCCCATCTGTGTCACAAGAGGTGGAGAAGCTCAGAGAGCCTGTCTGAAGGAGGGGCGTGTATGCCATGAGAGGGGCGGGAGCCGCGCTTGTCTTTCATAGCAACCTGCCTTCCTGGGAAGTAGCTGCTGTCGTGAGACCCAGCTCACCCCCGATGACCAGCATCAGTTTCAGAGCTGGTGTGACCCAAGCAACCACTGCCAGCTAGGCCAGACCTGGTGCAAGTCCTGCCACCCCTCAGTGTCACCACACTGACCAGCCTTCCTGTAGTGACCCTTGGGTACCCATTCAACCCATAGCACAAGCCACCCCAGACTCCCTGGCGCCTTAGTTCCAGGTAACTCACGATTGTGTCAGTCAGCCATGAACATTGTGAAAAGGAGAACTCGGAGACAGTCCACATCCTTCCAGGACCTGTGGCAGCTAGAAAGTTTAGGACTCCTTTGGCACCAAGCGCTGTGTCCACACCACGTCCAACTCCCTGTCAGTCAGTGAGTGCCCCTTTCCCTTCTTCCCCCACATGCCACACGCTCGTCCTGAGGCCTGTTTCCATGTGGTGTGTATATCTCGCTCTTATCTAGCTTCTTCTTCCATGGCCACGTGCCCCCCCCCCCCCCCCCGTTTCCACCTCGGTAATCTGTTCCCCCTCAAGCATCTCATGCTACACCCCGTCTTTGATGCCCCTTCCAAGGTCATTTCTCTGTCAGCTAAATCATGGCTGTCACGGTTTTCATCAGAATTCTTTAATGGCTGCCCGTTACCATCTGTGGTCCTCAGAATTTCATGGCCGTCAATCGGGCTGGCCTAAGCTCTGCCATCCATCCCCCTGACATTATCAATCAGCATAATTCAGCCAGGGCTGCCAGAGGGCTGCCAGTTGACTGCAGCCAGGGTTTCTGTTGCGTCTGCACCTGCTCCTGTGTGTTAAAATCCTGCTTCCTAGGTCTTACAGGATTCCTCCCCTCCATTTTAGAAACGGTCACTTCCTATTCGGTGCTAACATATAGTACAGCTTATCAGTACAGCTGATAAGCAGTTAAACGTTTTCATTTCTTCTGGGTTTAATTTATGGTATTGTCTGACAAGTTTTACATCTTAGTTTATATGTCTGTAGTATTGTTGTTCAGACATGGGAATATTTAATAAACATCCATCTTGGTCTAGACACCTAATTTGTGTTATGCATGTTACCTGTCTTGTGCCTACTTTTAAACAGTGGGTGGGGTTTGGCAGTGTAATTATTGAATCTTTTATGGTTTTTCCAGTCACCTGGATGTGTACTTTACAAGAGGTAGCATGATCGTCTGACCGCGTGACCTTATGCAGATTGTGTAGCCTGCCCTAGATGTCAGTTTGTGATGTGGGGAATGGGCGTGATAAAATCGACCTTGGGCTTGTTAAGTGTTTAAAGGAAAAACACACGTTGGCAGAGCCTGCCAATGACAGATGCTCCCCAAAACGATCACAGGGACAAAGGAAGCGGCCCTTAGCCATACTGATGCCTGTTTGTTTTTCTGTGTCTAGGTGGAATATATTTCAGGAAAAGTGTTCTTCACCACCTGTTCCGATCTGAGCTCGATGAAGAAGTTGAAGTCAGCGGAAAGGCTGTTTCTGTTGATTAAGAAGCAGCTTCCAATTGCGGCTTCTTCTCTCCGCAAAGGTACAGCGTGTGCCCACCGCTTTACCCAACTGCCGTGGGACCGAGGCTGTCCGCCCGGCAATTGTGTGTCTCCGTTTCACAGACTCCAGTTCATTCATTGATAGTTACAGAGATTATAGCAGTTCGGTTCCCTGGTATTATCGTATCTATAGCCAGCTCCTCCGCTTCTCTTCAGAACCTGCTGCCTGCCTTCTGGGTTTTATTGTTCACAAGTTTTCTTTCTAGAGATAAATATGCGCCACTGTATTTATTTGATTTTTTTTTAAAACACATAATAACCAGAATACAATTTTGCATCACAAGTTGGTAAAAAAAATAAAAAATAAAAAAAAACCTGTCATCTTATAAAGTTTAACTAAATGATATAGTTGGAAATTATTACATAGTAAAATTTTCTTCTCCTAGAATCTTAAGTGTTTTTAACAAACTTATGCCCATTTATAAAGGCAGCTTGGGAGATTTCGTAGTTACTCCCTAACTTTAAAATTATGTTATATAAATAATTTCAAGATCATGATTAAAGCCATTTTTAAAAGGCTTTAAACAGGATTTAAAGACACCGCAGGATTTAACATTGCCTCAACCTTCACTCTGATTACTGTGTGCATGAGACATCAAACAATTACATAAATCTGAAAGAAGCTATCTCAAGAAAAGTTGCAAATGACCAAAATCAAGACTGGGAAGGGGAAAAAAATTAAAGCAAATCCCAAGGTTTTGTGAGGTTATCATAATTTCCTCCCAGCATCCATACACTGTCCTCTTGAAGGAACTGTAGTGGTAATTTTCAGATCAACTTAGTGACTTTGGTTTATAAGGAAAGGTTAAAGGTCACTGGGCAGGCTGACAGCCCCAAACTTATAAGTGGTTTGTGTATCTGAAGTTTGACTTCATGGAAACTTAAGATTCATGTTAATATCTTTGTGATCTAAAATGAAATGGGTCCAAAGTTCAGCTGCTCTGTTCCTGATCTCGGTATTTTCCGGTTTATGGACAAGGTTACTGTTCTCTCGAAGATCAGTATATCGCCTAGGTCTGTGCATGAGCTCACCATCCGCTGAGTGTGGTATCACAGGATAAATAGCTTTGCTAAAGTAGTGCATGGGATTTCTATAAGTTAGGTCTCTGTATGTAAAATAATGGAGCGTATTCTGCTGTACATTCTTAGGATAAATTACATAAACTCCAAATAAAAGTGAAATTTTGTTCATGTAGCCATTCAGTAAAATATTTTAAAGAAATAAAGGTCATGAAATCCAGATTGATGAATGTAGTAGACAGTTGTCTATAAGCTTGAAGATGGATAAACTGAGGTTTTGTTTATTTAGGAAAAATACTAAATGAAATGCAGAGACTTATAAATGATGATCCAGGAAGTTGGCTGAAGGCCATTTCACTTTGGAAAAAACTCCTTGAACAAGATACAAAAGGAGGAAAAGTCTCTCAGAGGGATACTAACCCACTAAAGCGAAAAGTGGAAGAAAATGAAATTGTCAGTGCTAAGAAGTTAAAACTGGAGGAGATACACAGGGAGAGTCACAGGGAAGACCAGCGGATCAGACTTCCTGAAGACTCCCGGGAGCAGGGGGGTGCTCTCACCAGAGCCGACGGGCTTCAGGAGCAAGGACTCCAGAATGACTTGGTGAAGACAGCTGACACTCAGAGCCAGGAGGACTTGACCTTCAGGGTGTCCTGTCGCTGCAGCGGGAATATCGGAAAGGCCTTCACCGCACAGGTATGCACGCACGTCACCCAGGTGGGATCGTGCTCTCCAAGGGCACACCTCCTACAGCACAGATAAGACGGCCCAGATGGATGATGAGGTCTGACTTCGTTTGATTGTCTGTCTCTAAAAGTACATTTCCCGGTTCAACTTTGCCTCAGCGGCTCCAGAGGAACACTGCCATTCCACATGGCAGCCATTTACTCTCCTCCTAAAGTCCTTCTAAAGTCCATAGAAGTCCACTGCATTTGTAAACGCTGATGTTGTGAGATTATATATATATATATATGGGGGTCTTCTTCATTACAAGCACATGTCTGTTGAGGATCACCCTGCACTGTGTGATGTTTGTAGGTTTGTCCTTGGGACCTAGTCCACAAATACCAGTGCCCATGAAGCCTAGTAGTCTAGGGAGGGTGGACGGACACCGGTTTCCATCCCAAGACCTATTGGTTGGCCCTTACAAAGGTCAGTAGCACAAAACTGGTCTGGATCTTTAGCCAAACTTAGAGTCACACAGACCCTAAAGGTTGAATCTGATGAAACTGATCTGGTCATGGGCAGACATAGAGAATGGTAATAGTTAACCTGTGATCGTGCAGTGTGGTTCATTTCCTTTATTAGAAGGTCATGGTCTTACATCACACACCTAAAATTGCCAGAGTAGAGATTACACACAAGTAGAGCATAATCCTAAGGGGTTTGAAAATGGAGAGAGTGAAATAAAGCACTGTTGCCTTGCACAGGCAGTCTTGGAAGTTACATTTTAATATCACTTAATAGCTAGCTCTTATTTGTTTTAAAGTTTTCTTCTTTCTTATAACCTTACCTTTTCTATAACTTGCCTCCTTGCAGGAGGCAGGAAAAGTGGTTGGAATTGCTCTCATGAGGAAGTTTGGATGGAAAGCCAACTTGAGAAATCCACATTTAGAGGTAATGAATTTCCATCTCGGTTTCTATTCAGCAGGATCACCTCCTTTTCGTACTTTTTGGGTCAACTCCACTTAGAGAAAGTATGTCTGCATGCGTCCAGCAGCCTGCTTCTGCTTCTCTTCGGCAGCCAAATAATACAGAAATGTCTTATCCAGACTGGAGTCACTTGGCCACAGCTGAAGGAAGCATTTATAGTGAGATTGCAGCAGCTCTCTCCATGGTCTTCACATGCGTAACAAATATCTTTATAAGAAATTATTTCGTATAGCTGCTGTGTAAAGAAAATGAATAATAACCTAAAGATTCACAAAACATGATAGTATTGTTACTAGTGGCTTTGTTGGGCTTATGGGATTATGTTTATCTTTTATTTGAGACAAATAAATTCAGGGAGTAACAAAAATTAATCTTCCCTGTATTTTGAAAACCATCTTATGAATTTGGCAGGCAGTTAGTTATTTTAATAATTTATGTATAAATTTATCCCATGTGATCCAACTTTATATGGGGACAGACCTGGCCAAATAAGGCAGAACCATTTGTGAGTTGTTGGAATTTCTTGCCTTTTATTTATACTTTTCACCTCTAAACACAGTATCTGATGTAAATCCAATGGCGTACCCAAAATATTTTGGCCCCCAGATTTTTTGGCATGGTGTTTTCTCCCCCACTTCATCTCCTCTCTGTTTTCTCCTTCATCTCTCTCCTAGCTCCATTACACTGTCAAAATCATCCCACAAAAATGCCATCGTTTTAGCTCTTACCCATCATCTCATGGAGTTTATAATAGCTCTAATGGGTTAAAGTAACCGTACAAAACCGTAATTGGTGTTAAAGCAATGTTTAGTAAAATGTATGACTCAAATCAATGAAGAATCAATCCTTAAATTTTATCCTGTAAAACTGATAGGAAATCAGTTTTATAGTGGGAGAAGCTGTTTTTGACATTTGGTATTTGAAAATGAAATTAATATATATTAAAATTTGAAATAGAACAGAATTCTATTGAATAATATTGCTAAAATGCAGAATCAGTACAATTGGCGAATTCAGCTGTGGTGTTTCAGTTGATGGAGAAATTGTCCCCAAGTGGGGAGGACCACCTCATGCAATTCTTGATGACAGTTTCCCGTATTAGAACGGCCCTGTGAAAGTGCTAGTGTCGAGCCTGACCTCAGGGCTGGGGCGTGGCTCAGTCATAGAGCACGTACCCAGTGTGTGTGAGGCCCTGAAGTCAATGTTCCATCTCTAACAGCAAGTTAGGGGAAAGAGACTTTGGGTGAAAGTACCAAGGGTCACGTGCTTCATCGTGTTAGAATGGTCTACAAAACTCCTCAGACTGTGAGTAAGAGAAACTCCCATTTTTTAATTCTATGTGAGCTGCTAATGATGACACATTAAATTCTATCCAGAACCTAATAGAAGGAAGGAAAGGGGCTATGGGTTGGTTGGTTGGTTGGTTGGTTGGTTGGTTGGTTGGTTGGTTGGTTGGTTTTATCAGCTTGACACAGATGGAGTTATTTGGGAAGAGAGACCTCAGTGAAAATGCCTTCATCTGGTGGCCTGTGGTTGGGTCTCTGGGGCATTTTCTTAATTAATCTTTGATGTGGGGAGGCCCAGCTCACTGGGGGTGACAGTGTCACTCTGGGTGGTCCTGAACTGTACAAGGCAGCAAGCTGGGCAAACCATGGGAGCAAGCCAGTAAGCAGCACTCCTCCATGGTGTCTGCTCCTGCCTCCAGGTCCCCTCCCTGAGTTTTTGCCCTGACTGCCCTCAGTGATGGAGTGTGACCTGAGAGTTGTCAGATGGAGGAAACCCCTTCCTCCCCGGGTTGCTTTTGGTCCTGGTGTTTATCACAGCAATAGAAACCTAAGACACTTGCCTGCAGGTGGCAGAGAGGACATCCTGGCTGAGGGAAGCTCCCTCTGTCTTGTGCTGTCTGTGTGCTGGGGTAGACAGCCCTCCATGGCTTGGGGTTAGAGCAGGCTTGAGGAAGTCTTAGCCACCCCAGTCTGAAAAGCTCAATCCAGTTGCTGTGGTCCAGAAATGCAGCGAAGAAAGATCCCAGCTCTTTGACACATGACTCTGTGGTTTTTACCCACCACCCGGTCCTCAGACCTTTTTTATGAAATTAACCTAAATTTGGTTTACCTCTAGTTAGGGTCAAAGGACTATAGGTTTTGTTTTTGTTTTTTTGTTTTTTTGTTTTTTTTCAGACATGACAAGTAGGTCTTGGCATTTCTTATTAAAATCCAGGTTGTATAAACTCAAACGCTTCAGATTGTCTTAACTTGATGTGGTGCTTTCCTGGACCTTTCTGATTCTGTTTGTCCTTTCAGATCTTCGTGCACCTGAGTGACGCTTACTCTGTGGTGGGGATCCCCCTGTTCAGGTAACGTTGTCCTTGTAGAACTAAGAACTTATTTACATAGTATGGCGTGTTGACACAGCAAAGGGGCAAAGCTTTCTGGGATCTGTGCTTGGGGATGGACCTTGATCTGACCAGTTAGGGCTGATTGACCACAGTCATCCACAGATTACAGGATGAATCTTGAAACACTGCATCATTATTTCTATTATTAAGTAGTTGGTGCAGATCCATGTATAAGCGATGATTGTTAATCTACTGGCATCTTGGAGATGTAATTTCTTTTAAAAAACAAAGTTACTTAAATGCACATCAGAAATTCTCTAGATTTACTTGCCATTATTGTTATGTTGCTCATAGTCTGAGGAGTTTTATTAGGAGTGGCTATTGCTCACTTTAAAAATCATTTTCAGGTGTCTTTATACTCATGCAGAGTACTAAATAAATTCAAATTCTTTAAAAAAATATATCTACTGACTTCTATACAACAGGTGCCTTTTCTAGACGTTTTGGGAAGAAAACTGTTTGGAGGCAAATAGTCATTCTTAGGTTCTTAAAAGCATGTATGTGTCCATGGCATTTTTAAAGTGTCTTGTGTGTCTAACCTGTTCACACAGTATAGTGACTAGATATCCTTTTCTGTTAATTATGCCTTTGCCTTAAGTTCATGTTTTCTCAATCTTAAATGAGAATGCATTTTTATAATGCGTAAAGTGGTTATAATGGCTCTTATCCAGAGGTGAGCTCTCCACCTGGCTAGACCAGGCAGTGAGCTGAGCTGTGCCTCCCAATTCCCCTCCCCGTCTCCCAGTCCCTCCCCCTTCCTCGATGCTGGGGGTCAGACCCAGAGCTTCATACACACACACCTGCTATACAGGTGTTGTATTTCTGAGCTACATTCCCAGCCCCCATAAAGAATTTGTTACCATTATTTTGACCCCTTCTCCCTCCTCCAAAAAAGGTGAGTCTAGAAATTGACTAGAAGAGGAATACCTAGTACTAAATGCAACAGTGATATATTTAGATTCCAACCACCAATTAAGTTAATATTTTAAATTTTCAATTATATATAAAACTTAATTTTTATTCAGCCAAGTATGTGTAACTTTATATAAGTGTTTTTAAGTCATTAAATTTTATTATTCCAATTTTTCTTGCTGTAGAAACACAAGAAGTCACACATGTTGCATTTCAAATAATAATTAGTAATAAGCTAAAAGTTTGGAAGCACATACGTACTGAGAATTAAGATTCAGAACTGGAACGCACAGTGTAAATAAGGTTACAGTTGATATGCTGTGGTAAGTTGAACTGCCACAGTGAACGAAGTGGTCTCAAAGGTGTCTCTTGACTGAAAATAATGATTGGGAGAGTGTGAACAAAAGGAACAACTTGGTAACCCACAGTCACATGGAAGAAAGTGGAAAATTCTGAAACAGCGTAAGATAGCCAAGATGTCTGAGGGCCACATCCAAATGCATATCTTAGTAGTTCCTAAAGGGCTTGCTTTCATTAAAGACAAGAACTGTTTGGATCTTTTGAAGCACAGTTTGAAGTCCTAAGGGTATTGACTATATCTACACCACATGGTCATGTTATCACTTCTCTACTGTAAAATCAAGAAAATAATATTTCCTACTTTATAACTGTCTTGGTTATATATTGGTGTAATAAGACACCATGACCAAGGCAACCTAGAGAAGAAAAGGTTTATTGGGTGCTTACACTTCTAGAGGGTTAGAGTTCATTACCATCACGGTGGGGAACATGGCAGCAGGCAGGCAGGCATGGTGCTGGAGCAGTAGCTGAGAGCTTCCATCTTATCCACCAGTTGGAGGCAGAGAGAGATTGGGTCTGGCATGGGCCTTTGAAACCTCAACGCCTACCCCCAGTGGCACACCTCCTCCAACAAGGCCACACCCTCAATCCTTCCCAAGCAGTTCCACTGTCTGTGGACCACGCATTTCTATATAGGAGCCTATGGGAGCCGTTCTCATTCAAACCAGCAAAAGAGCTTTGTGGCTGGGATTCAATGAGCCAGGCTCTATGACAATTCTTGGTGCTGTTTCTAGGATTCAGAGTGTGCTGAATACATTTCAGCTTTTATTTTTGAAATGTTCAGCAACTAGTGAGGAAGGGGAGGAACACTGACTAGGATAACAGGAATCGATTCAGTTAGTTTGAAGTGAAACAACTGTGTGCCTGAGTAAGCTGGTCAAGTTCAAGGAATCCAGTCTGGGAGGAGAGGGGCACATGATGATGAATGACCAGTTAGGAAAGAGTTAACTAATGGATGGCAAATGGGCAAAGCTGGGCATGGTAGCACACACTTACCCTCTAAAACACTCTGGGTACATGGTGAGTTCTAGAACAGCCTAGACGACATGGCAAGACCATTTCAAAAGGAAGGAAGAAAAGCAGAGGAAGAAAGGGAGGCAGAGAAGGAGAGGGAGAGGGGAAAAGGGATAGAAAATCTGAAAGAAAAAAAAGAAAGGAGGTGTGACGGATTAAGTAAGGCCTCCTCAGTGGACAAGAGAAGGGGGAGGTCTTCCTGACAGGTGTAACAAAGTTTCTGTCGCTGTAATTGAATCCTCTGACAAGAGCAACTTAGGGAGAGAGAGATTCTTTGGCTCCCGATTGCAGATTGCAGTCTACTGGGGCAGGGGAATCACATTTCACCCACAACCAAGAGCAGAGAGCGATGCATCAATGCATCACTTGTCCTCTGCGTTTTCTACAGCCCAGGATCCCTACTCAGGGAAGAGTTGTGTCCACAGTTACAATGGGTCTTTCCACCTCAATTCATGTAATGAAAGTAAGTCCTCCCAGACATTCCGGAGGCTAACTAATCTAAATCTCAACAGCCCATCCCAGGTGTGCCTGGAGGGCTGCCTCCTAGGCGTTAAGATGATGCTAACCACCACCGCATCCTTGTCTTGATGGAGGATGCTGTGTAAGAGAAAGAAGACATTTATCTACATGGGGGAAACCAAAACCTGTATTTCCTTTTGAACAACTGAAATCTGATTTGAAACAAACCCTAAACAAGCAGATCATTGTTTTTCTCACGAATTTGAGCTCTGCTTCCCCCTGAGCTGCTCCATGCTGCTTTGAATGGTCCATTTTTGGGAGTCAGGGCAGGTCACGATGCTTGGGTTTGGCACAGTAAGAACACATTTGCAGTGGGCAGGTATTGTCAGATTTTTGTCAGTGGTCCTGTGTAAATCCCTGCTCCTTGGAAGAAGATTTTGTAAACTTCTCAACTGAGGACCATTTTCCACACAGGGTCTCCTCATTGCTATCTATAGTATAAATTGATTTGTTTCATACCAAGATAATTGCCAAGCTTACTCTGTAGGAGCAAAATTCATTGATCAAAATATTTCATGGTCTAGCTACCACCAGTTTACAGCATGGAATTCAAAGCTATAAATATGATACTATTTATAATGTGGACTGTTAGTTCCTGAAAAGGTTTCAATTAAAAGGCCAATTCACATGGTTTTACCACATAGAACCACCTTACCATAGTGAGAAGTACACAGTTACAATGTCTCCCTGGAAAGCAATATGCCTTCTGATTCTAAGACTTAAGAAACTTATGGTGGATACAAACAGAATAATTGAAAGCCAGATAAAGATGAGAAATAAAATGATAAAAGAATTCAAAGTCTGGAATTGCACTGAAAGTTTTTTGGAAGCATACAGAAAACACTGTGGCTTTGTGTGACATTCTTCTCACTGTTTTTAAAGTAAACCTACCTCAAAACACCAGCACAAAACCTGAAATCCTAACTTCTTTATCTTGCCCACAAGCTGTAGCTCTAAATCTGCATTGAACTTTCCAAGATGCCTCTTGCAAGTTGCATTGGAAAGGTGGAAATGGAAGTTGGGGAGGCAGCTGAGTCTGTAAAATGCTTGCTATACCCTCACGAGGACTTGACTTCATCCGCAGAACCCCATAAAAAAGCCAGATATGGTGACATACATTTGTAACCCGAGCCCCCCTGCACTCCTTGTTCAGCATTGTTCAGCAATGCAAGCCTAATCAGCAAGCCTCAGGTCCCAGTGAGAGGCCCTGTTTAAGAAACAAGGCGGACAGTGTAATGAGTCTTTTTCTGTCCCACCAGTCAGTTCCCAAATAATGACATGAAGATTTCTTATTAATTATGAAAGCTCAGTATATAGCTTAGGCTTGTTCCTGACTAGTTGTTATAACTTAAATTAACTCATTTATATTAATCTACATTCTATCACGTGGTGTTACCTCTCTTCCATCTTGTACCTCCTGTTTCCTCTCCATGTGGCTGGCTTCTCCGCCCTTCTTCCCAGAGTCTTCACTGTCCCCTGAAGTCCCACCTAACCTCCTTCTAACTATTGGCCATTTAGCTTTTCACTAAACCAATCACAGTGACACATCTTTACACAGTGCAATCTAATGTCTCTAAATAGGACAGCCACTGAGGAGCAATACCCCACATTGGCTTCTGACCTACATACACAGAGAGAGAGGTGGGAGAGAGGGAGAGAATGGATGGTAGAAATGATACATAATAGTCTGTCAGGATTAGAACTACTTTGAAGTCTGTCGGATGTAGGAACATGGTAGCTAGGATGAGGGATGTATGTAGGGTGGCCTGTGCTGCAGTTAAGAATGAGAGCCATGGTAGCTAGGATGAGGGATGGGTGTAGGGTGGCCTGTGCTGCAGTTAAGAATGAGAGCTGAGACTCATTTGTATGCTCCTGCCTCATTGTGCCTTCCGAGAAGGATGCAGATCAGCAGAAACCAAGCTTACAGAAGAGACTGAATTTCCCACATTGCATCTAGATCCCAAAGCCCTGTCTTGTTGATGACGCCAGCTGTTCTGTGTAAAGACAGGGAAGTGCTAAGTAAGAGGTTCCTTCGTGTGTGATTACATTTATAACTTGAATATAGGAGAGTTTAAATTTCAGTTGTCCAGAAAATGTGTTATTCTTTAATACTACACTGGCTGGTTAAACAAAGACCCAATGGAGAGGGTATTTGATAATGAGGTTAAAATATCCTCTAGGTCAAGAATATATCAGATTGATTTGTTCAAGTTCTTCTCAGATACAGACAAAACGTCTGTGTTCTGTATCCCGTTCTTTAGCATATAGTAATATTTGATACCTACCTGGTCTCTTTCTCACAGAGTTCCTTTGGCCAGCAGAACTTACATCCAGACAGCTGGGCTGCGGTCGACCATAGCGTGGGCCATGGCATCTGTTGCGGAAATTAAGGTCAGGAAGATGCCTGTGTCCCTCTCAACCACAGCAAAGTCCTTCCTGCGGGTGGGCACCCTGCTTACTTCCGGTCTGGGTTTTCCTTGCTGTTTTTCCTTTCTCCCCTCTTTTTTTTTTTTTTTTTTTTTTTTTTGGGCTTTTTGCAGCTGCAATTTGACCTAAAAGCTGTTACAGTTTCTACTTTTTGTTTTGTTTTGTTTCTTTTTAATCATCTGCATTGAACTTCTTTAAGCATTTTAACTGTAAGGGCTGAGGCCAAAGTGAGTTGCATTTTATTGTTTCTAATATTGTGAGTCATAATCCCCAAATGTGGCCTAAAGAACATACATCATAAAAAAAAAAAAAAGATCCTCATCAGTCTATAAACGTTCCACTGACAATAGGAAAATTGTGTTTTCAAATTGAAAATGTTTTTTATGATCTCTGCTTTTGCTTAGAGTCTAAAAGCTATCCCGAAACTTCCCTGTGTTCCTGTATTTGCATTGACATTTCTTCTTTGTGATTCCTGCAAATGCTGTCTTTTCCATGTGAACGCCCTCTTCATCTGGGTTAGCCAGATTAGCTAGGGTCTCCCCACGTCTCACATCTTACTGATCATTCCACACCTTTCTTTTTATCTTCAAGTTCAAATTTTTGTTTTGCTGTTTTGCCTCTGTTTCTCCCCGGCAGTCCTGAGTACCCTTTGGAGCCGAGGCTGATCTTGAACTTGTGACAGTGCTCCTGTGTCAGCCTCTCTGTTTTGAGTTGACTACCAGCACACCCAGCGTTACACCTGGTTTTGGTCTTTTCTGTCCCTGTCTCTTTCATTGAAAACTTCCAGGAAGAGGCATGGCAGATCCACTTCCTGTCCTCCTCTTCCACTTCCT
The DNA here is from genome assembly GCF_049852395.1 of Peromyscus maniculatus bairdii. Taxonomy (NCBI): domain Eukaryota; kingdom Metazoa; phylum Chordata; class Mammalia; order Rodentia; family Cricetidae; genus Peromyscus; species Peromyscus maniculatus. The sequence continues at coordinate 49,743,300 of NC_134873.1, read as the reverse complement.
GTCTTCTGTTGTGGCGTCTCCCTGTTCACCTGTGAACTGCCCCCTACTGTGACCAGGGGGGATTTTAGGGATTTTACTTACTGATTATTCCAGCAGGTTGCTTCCCCCACTCAGAACTGATCACACCACCGCTGCTTCTTCCCAGCTGTGCCTCCTGGGTCACGAGGGCTTTCTCTTCCCTTCCCTGCCGCGAGACCTCTGCCGCTGTCCCGACTTCCGCTCCGAGCCCCAGCCGCAAGGCTGAACTGCATGACTTTCTGTGTGTCACAGCTTCGCTCAACGTTGCTTCTGCAGTTTCAGAGTCTGAGTTGGCTCTTCCGTGGCGCTCCTGCCCATCCTTAACGTCGGAGCACACTTGTCCCGACACATTTGGACGCAGCTGCAAAGACCCCTCTGAGATGTGTTGTTCCTACCTTGTTTGTTCTCTTTCCCTTCCCCTCCTGAGGCAATGACGTGGTTCGGGTCTTTCCATAACCTTCGCCTCTCCTGATGTGTTTGACTGGGACACTGTCTGAATCCTCCCTCCTCAGACAGCTCATTCTTCCTGGCATACCGTCTCAGCCGTGAGAAGGATTTATTTTAGTCTGGAGTTCTTCTCCCCTTTCAGCCCCGTGATGCTCTTTTAGGGTCTGGTGCCGCAGATGAGCTGCCGTGTGCTGTGGGTTTTCTTGGTTCTCTCTGCTAGGAGACTCCTAAGGGTTTTCTTTTCACCCCTAAAGCTCGGGAGTATTGGCAGATTCTCCTTAAGCGTGTCCTCTTGTTGTGTGTGCCTGGGTGTGTGTCCATTCAAGCCCAGAGTTTCCCAATCTGCCTGCTGGTTCAGTTCTGTGTCCAGTGTTTACTGGCCAAGGACTTTCAGGGACAGTATTTACCAACCGTGCCTCAGTTTCTTGTTTGCAAGATGAAAATAACTTCTCGTACTGTTAAAGTAGTCATTCGGGTCGGAGCCTGGGCCTTAGCAGCCCTGAGGGCTAGGCTTAGCTGCCTGTCCTCAGTAGGCCAAATGGATGTTTGCAAATGGTTCAGTGGCTAAAAGCAGTGGCTGCTCTTGCAGAGGACTGGGATTCAGTGCCCAGCACCCACATGATGGATCACAGCCATCTGTAACTCCAGTTCCCAGCATCCAAATCTCTTCTGGCTTCCTTAGGCACACACACAGTGCACAGGCAAAACACTCACACACATGAAATAAAATAATTTTTAATTTAAAAAAAAGCAAGTAATCATGAATAGCAAAAAAGGAGTATTCAATGAGGCCACATTAGGACAGAAGCTAACAAAACATGTCCGGTGACCTACTACCTACAAGTGCATCTCTGAGGTCCTGACAAAGTATTTAGGTTTACATCAAGGGCTGAATGCATAACTAACCAGTCCTGGTCTCGCTGTTGTCCTGCCCACCATCCGTCACCATTGTCTCAGCCCCCTTCTCTCTTGCACAGTGATGTAACAACTGCTAGAACTTCGTGAAATCTTTCAGAGACAAATTCCTCTGGCGTTTCTTTCTCCCAGCGTAAGGTTCCAAGGGAAATTTCCTGGGGTCCATTTTCTCAGGAGTGAGAGGAGAGACTCTCCTTAGAATGTCTCTGCCATGATGGTTAGAGTAGGTTCTTATCGGGACTAAGTGAATTAGCATTAATAAAGCAATTAAACTAGTGTGGCTGTCCTAGAAAATGCACAGGTTGCATTAGTTGTTATTTAAAGTTATTCTGGCATATGAAATTGGTACTATTTCATAATAATTACTATTGTTCCCCCCCCAGCTACACACTCCTTCCATTATTTATTATCATCGCCGTGGCTGTCTTGTGAACTTAACTTTAAACTCTTTGTTTGTGACCTCTGAAATTCCCAAGAGATCATTAACTTGCTGGCTCCATTCTCCAAGTCATTCATCCTTCCCATGTGTTTTCATCCCTTCATATTTGACCTCTCCATTTGACTAGTTCTTCTAAGTTCCAAGAATAACAGATATGATCTCCCTTAATTCATGTGTTGATTTTTCTAACTTAGAAGTTATGGTTTTTGTTGTCATGAGTGAGCATCTGTGAGGTCTCAAATCCTCGCCCCTCCAGTAGTTAACATCTGTGCTTTCTGGGGCAGATAGGATAGATGAGCCAGTGTTTTGCTTGCCTACTAAGGCCAAAGGGTGGGATCGATGGATATTTGAATGCCTCAAATAAATGGTAAGAGGCAAACAGGCCTCTGTATCAACAGTGTGGAGAGACTCTGTCAGCCCGGAGATGCCTGACAGAAGGGCCTCTGGCCTCTGGTCTCCTTCCAGCCCTGTAGCTCTCTGAAGGCTGGTTCCACTGCTTTCTTATTACTCAGCCCAGGCAAGGTGGCCCCTACCAGTTCCTTCTTGAGGATCTCAATGGGAGCCCAGGCTTCTCTGAGCATCTGAGCCTTGAGGTTTGAGCATCAGCTTAGCCAAGAGTCCAGCTCCCATGCTATTCTTTAAACCTTTATCCCAATTTATTTTGGTATAAGGCTAGAGACAAGATTACCATCTGTTCTTTTCTGTACTTTCAGTAGTTCCAACGTTTGTATTTAAATATAAATTCATGTGACCACATACAAACCTGAAATCTTACCTTTGTCTTGATGTAGACTTATGTTTGGTGCCAGGACACAGTTTTCCTTTCCTGAAGGATATTTCACTTCTTTCCTTCAGGTACCATCTGGTTCTGACACCTGGCTGTGCCCTGGGGACCCCGCTTCCTCTGTAGACATGTCCAGTGAAGGATGTTTACCTCCCACATCCAAGTGCCTCTCAACCTGAGGTGGGGTAGGTGTTCTGCTTGCTCCTCGCTGGTTTTTCCTTCCTTTCTTCTGTCCTCGAAGTGCGTGGTATTAGATGACGCCAGTCCGGTACAGACCTCTCTCCCTGCCGTTCCCGTTAGAGTATGAGCCTTTAGTCCTGTCTGCTTCTTAATGACCCCATAGCCAGGCGACGGCCTGCCTCTTGGTTGATTGGCTCCCTCCCTCTAATCATCTACCCTACCACATCCTAGGCCATGTCCAATCCAGAAGGGTGTGCCTTCTGGATGTCTCTGTTTCAAGAATCCTGCTCTTCTCCAGGTGTGGAAATGTGTACCTATAGTCTCAGCTACTTGGGAAACTGAGGCAGGAGCATAAGAGCCCAAGAATTTGAGAACAGCCTTGGTCACTTTGCAAGGCCCTGTTTCTTAAAAAGGAAGGACTCTGCTCTCTTACAGTAGTTGTTCTGGGTTCTACATTTTCATTTCTCTTCCTTCTTATTTGACTTGAATACTAGTCCAGAACAAGTGTGTTCTCTTCGTGTGAGTCTGCGCCCTCGTAACATTGCCTTTTGTCCTTCAGTAGTGAATTGTCTGTTCCACCCTAGAACCAGGTTCTGGATTCAGCTTCCTCTTTCATACCTATGTACTCTAAGGAGCCATTGGTATCACCCTGACCTTTTCTCTAATAGCTTGCAACCTGGAAAAAAAAATCCTGTAACAAGTCCAACTTCCTTTCTCTACTTCCTTTTACCAAAAAATCACTGCTGGAAATAGCTGATATACGCGGCCTCCGGTTCCTGCCTTCCCATTCTCTGTCACCCACCGCTTTCCTGAAGACCTCACTGAACCTGCCCATCATCTTTTTAACATTTGATGACGTGGCCACTCTCCCTGAAACACATCTTCTCTGCTGATTAGGCACCACACTAGCTCGCCTCCTGAAGCCCGGGCACCACCTCTCAGTCAGCATGACCGAGCCTCGTCTTCTGAGCGTCTACGTGTAGAGCGCCCAGGCCTGACGCATAGACGTCCCTTTGTAACTCCGCTTACTTCCCAAGTGATCTCACCCAGTCTTAGGCTTTGAATACCGCTTAGCAGCTGACTCCTGTTGACTGTACCCAAATTTATATCTGTAACCTGAACCTGAGCTCTCGAGTCGTCTCTCCAGTGACTCACTCATCGTCCATACCCAGAGATCTAAGGTGTCTCAGAGTTAGCGTGTCAGAACAGTTTCCCACTCCTTCAGCTCTCCCTCTGTCCCCACAGTAAGACAGCTCTTCCCTTGCTGGTCAGGCAAAGGGTTTAGTCATTCCGGCCTGTTGGGTTTCTTCAATAGTCCACATCCAAACCTTCCTTCTGGCTCCACCTTTTAAATTACACCCAGAATCCAACAACTCCTACCAGTAGGACTCTTAATCTCTCCTGCCTGGACTCCATGACCAGCCTCCTGTGGTTCATGCTCCAGAGCATCCGGTGCAATCCCCTCCAACTGCAATACCATGTAACTTCTTTATTCACACCCTAGAATAGTTGCCTGTCCTTCATCAATAGAACCACAATCCTTTGGGTACTGACAAGCTCTGACAGGATGTTATCTCCACAGTGGGAATAATTAGTTTTTTTCTCCAAATTTCTATTTCCCTCCCAATAGTATTACATTGTCCTGACTCCTTGAAGCTTTGTGAACCATGTGACTTGCATGGTATCGCTAGCCTGATGCTGTAGGAAGTCGTGTGTGAATGACATCCAGATTATGCCATTCCGAGCAGTGCACAACATGTCCTGCATGCCCTCCCTCTGCCATGGTGATGGTATTCCGCCATTCAAATGGTGACCATTTCATCAGCCTGACTTCCGGAAAGAGTAAAATCCCTGGTGCCCTGTGTTGGGTGGGCATGTAGTATGGGCTGCGTGTTGTTGTAGACCTCTCAGGTCTGGGGATCATAGTGTTGTCATTTCCTGGCTGCATCTCCAGTGTTTCCATCGCCTTTGGCCCGCCCCCACCTGTAGCTAGAGTTTTCCTGCCTGGCCCACAGTTAGGACAAATCTCTCTCACCCGCCAGTCCCACAGCCGCTCAGACCCAACCAAGTAAACACAGAGACTTATATTGCTTACAAACTGTATGGCCGTGGCAGGCTTCTTGCCAACTGTTCTTATAGCTTAAATTAACCCATTTCCATAAATCTATACCTTGCCACGTGGCTCGTGGCTTACTGGAATCTTCACATGCGGCTTGTCATGGTGGCGGCTGGCAGTGTCTCTGACTCAGCCTTGCACTTCCCAGAATTATTCTCCTCCTTGTCCCGCCTATACTTCCTCCTGCCTGACTACTGGCCAATCAGTGTTTTATTTACTAACCAATCAGAGCAACACATTTGCCATACAGCACATCCCACAGCACCCCACCCCCACCCCCCACTCGCTGTCCCTTGACCACACCGGGCTCCCTCCTGCCTCGAACTGTGACAGATGCCTTGGGACTTGAGCTGCCCAGCCTCTCCTACAATGTGAGAAGGAATCTTGACTCTGGAGCTAATGACTCCCCAGCTTTAGGCCTCTTTTACAGAGGGCCTATTGCAGCAGACGTCGTAACAGCAATTTCTATTTCTCTGATTAGGCCGGGGCGCTGGTTCTGGACCCCATGTGTGGCCTTGGGACCACACTTGTGGAAGCTGCTGAAGAGTGGCCAGTAAGTTCAAGGTTTGCTCTAAATCAAGTGATGTGTCTGTTTTAACCATTAAGACACTTACCAATATTTTACGAGCAGATAGTCTGCTTTAGGATTGTTGTAATTATATGAGTTCCTGTTTACTATACTTATAATAGATTTTGAAGAGTTAATTAAATTTCTATATTATTTCTTTAAATGCTTTGAAGAAGTTAAGAAAATATGACAGGATTATAATAATTATTCATACCTATATTCTACTAATTTCCAAACTCCTTAGGCATCTATAATGGTAAAATATTTAACAGACTTAAAAATTTACTATTTATTGTGTATTTTTAAAAAGCACTTTAAACTGTTTTAACTTGAAATTAAGACTCCGTTAACTTTCCTTTTGCACTGTAATAAAATGCAAGTAGATTTTCTTAATTGCTGAAATACTTAATGGAATTATTTCTACTTAAAATATGGACTTCTTTCTCACAGGATGTATATTACATGGGTGCTGATGTCAGTGACGCGCAGTTACGTGGTGCGTGTGACAACCTGAAGGCCGCGGGCCTCGCGGACAAGATTGACTTACTTAAAGTGTCTGTCACAGGTAAGAGCGTAAGAAACAAAACAAGAGCCACTGCGTTGGTGCACGGGTGTGGTTGCTGGTGCCCTGTGGGAGCTCTGGGGCTAACATGCACGTTACTTCCACTACTCCAGTTGTTTGATTTTTTTTTTCCCAAAACATTCCTAACTGGGAAGTGGTATTTATGTAGTTTCCATAGCACTTAAGCTGGAGCACACTTTTTGAAGATGTGTTTATTACAACTGATTCATTGCCTTCTCATGGTCTGGAATGAAAGGATGCAACCAGAGCATAGAGTATTAGAGGAAGAAGAAAGTATTTGAATTTCTTTCACCTGAGCTGTATGAAGTGAATAAGCCGATCCTTTGCTTAGACACAGAGAAGTGGGTTAGTCACCCACCATGGGTGCTAAACCCATACTTTCAAGAACTCAGGGAGCTCTGGGCAAACCAGGATGGATGTAACCATCACCCCCTCTTCGCTGATGGGGAATCAGCAGTGGCAGATGGGAGCAGGTACCAAGCATGCAGAGTCCCTGTCCTATGTCCCTAACCTCTGTGGCCTGGTGCTGTTTAAGCAGCATCTCTGAGCTCCTTGCCTGCTTGGTTACTTGGTGTCACACTGTCCTTTTCAAAAAGCAGCTCATTTCATTCTGCTGAGAAAGAAGTATCCTGCTCTTGGCTATGAGTAAATATTGAACCTATAATCCAAAAGAACAGAGTGTGTTTCTATAGTTTCTCTTCTGGAGAGAGAGAGCAGCAGAAATGAGCACCACAGGGAAAATGTTAGCATCAGTTTGGCATTAGAAACTCCAGAGAGCAGCCTCCAGGAAGATTCAGGCTGATCGCACGCTCGTGGTTGTTTTCAGCAGTGGCCACTGCTCAATCTTAAGGCCCAGATTTCTAGAGTAATGAGAGATGACCAGATCAAGTTCTTGTGAGTCCAGTTCTTTAAGGAGGCTCTTCTGAGACCTTTAAGAGAACAGCGTCCTAAGCTGTCTCAGAGCCAGGGTTTTTGAACCTGTTTGCTTTCTCCACGGCACCTTGCAGGCTTGAGGGAGGGCACGATGATTGCCCACCGGACCTCTGCCACATTCCCAGCTTCACTGCTGATTCACTTTGGAGATGTTTTCCATAAAGTTTCACTTTAACGACAAGGAAAGGTACCTCTGCTGTTCTTAAATAGAGTGAGTTTTATTTATATAAAACCATCATCTTATTCTCTTTATTGCATTATGTTTATTTATTTTTGTGTGTGTGTGTGTGTGTGTGTGTGTGTGTGTGTGTGTGTGTGTGTGTGTACGCGCACGTGAGCTTCATTTGACGCATGTAAAGTCAGAGGACAACTTACAGGAGTCACTTCTCTCCTTCCATGTGGTCATCAGGCCTGGCAGCAAGCTCCTTTACCCACTGAGCCGTCTCATTGACCCCACTTTATCATTTACTTTTTATTGGTTTTAATGGCTACTATTTCTGCTTCTTGTTAGCATTCACTTTGTGTTGGAACCCTCTGCTAGTGTGAACCAAGATGATCACTTTATATGAAGAAATTCTGTGAATTTGTTCCTGAGTTTTAATCATCGTGAAAATGTGGAATAGAATAATGTGCCACCACTTATCTTGGGAAGTGAGAACTCATCACTGACTAGGCATTTTCATCTGTTGACATATACACATTCTTAACATATGGTAGAAGCTGTAACACACAGATCTGAGCAAAAGAAACACATTTGTGATGTAATTACAAGGTGACTAAGTAAAGGGAATGTTTACATTGCATCCCGACAGACATTCCACAGCTCGTCACTCATCACTTCATCAACAGGCTTCATTATAACAAGATTCTTTGGCCACCCTTGTGCAGGAGTTTAATGAGCTGTTTTTAAGGTCATGTCGTTTCATTTCCCTTCATGCTGGTGTATTTTCCTCTAACACTTATTTCCCATCCTGCTGGCCTGGCTGGTGTTACCTCTGCGGAGTTAACCAGCAAACACAGGACATGGTAGGGCTAGGTGAACGTGAAGTATAACAGAAAATGGGTGAGAACTCACCTCGAAAGTGTTTGCATGCTGTCATTGAACTGTTTGGTAACGTTTCTATTTTGTAATGAACTCTTAGCGCCAGTAAGTTCATGAGAGTGTGGATTTAACAGGACGGTAAGTACCAAGTCTGTACTTCCCTAGAAAGGTAATGATGAGCACGTAACGTGAATGAAGTCTGCTGACATTTCCTGTCCACTGTGACCGAGTGAGACAAGTCTAATAATAGAACCACCTAGCATTTACTTCAAGGCTTAGGGGTGATTTTAATGACATTTGTGGATCAAAGCCAGATGTTTGTCTCATGCAGCTGAAGAAAATGCATTTACCATCACTGTGTGTGTAAAGCATGGCTTTTCGTTGACGTGGAATGGGAGGTTTTCTAAATTCATGTTGTTCACTATTCAATTGCAAGTGTTCTTACAATTATGATTTTTTTTGATGATTTGTTATTAAAAATAAAGTTAGCAAGCAGGCAAGCATGAACAGATAATTGAGTTCAATACTGCACAAGGTAAAATTCATCCTGTAAATATACCTCGGATGTCTTGTGGCAAGAATCTTCTGATGACTTTCTTGGTTTTAGTTGGACATGAGTATATTCTAGAATAGAATGGAATGGAACTGCGGTTCTCATTCTGTTGAGTCTACACTTGGTGAAATAAGAACAATAGAGACGACTTATCTGAATTGTATGTTTGCTGGAGTCACTGAGTGGAAGGACTCTGAGGGCCAGAATGTTCCCGTTTGCCACCTGAGGTAGAATTGACAGTAGCCTGCACTTAGTGGACTTTGCTCGGAGACCCATTTTGACTTGAACACCTCTAGACAAAATATGTTCTCAAATGTAAATGTAGCCCAAGAAGTTTTTAAATATGAGAGAACGTTGAAGCTCACAGGCAGTTTTATGAAAAACAGCTTTAAGCCATTGATAACACAGGATCAGAAACAAATGTGTCTATGAAGCTGATTGATAGATGAGTGAATACTACAATTATTTTAGTGTTCAGATTTTTTTTCCAAGTTGGTTTATTTATGTACCAACCTTAGCTGTCCTGGATCTCACTTTGTAGACCAGGCTGGCTATTCACAGAGATCCACCTCCCTCTGCCTCCCAAGTGCTGGGATTAAATGCATGTGTCACCACACCCCCGGCAGTGTTCAGATTTTTAAGGTTTGATTAAAGCCTTAATATGCACAAATATGTGTTGTTTTTATGCCCACCATCAGGTAGGATAATGGGTATTTCCAAAGTGTATTAATTTTAGCATTCTCCTTTTCAACAATATTCCTTACTGAACTATAAATTAAATGGTATCCCAACCCAGTTGCCAAAGTACATTTTACATGTTTAAGACTACTTTTAGGGGCTGGAGAGATGGCTCAGTTATTAAAAGCACTGGCTACTCTTCCCAGGTTTGAGTCCCAGCACCCACATGGCAGCTCACAACTGTTTGTGACTCCAGTCTCAGAATGCAGCAGCCACTTCTGTCCTCCAAAGGCACTATGTGCGTGTGGCACACATAAAAACAGGCGAGCTGCTGGCTGGTGGTGGCGGCGGCGGTGCATGCCTTTAATCCCAGCGCTTGGGAGCAGAGGCAGGCGGATCTCTGAGTTTGAGGCCAGCCTAGTCTACAAGTGAGTTCCAGGACAGCCAGGGCTACACATAAACAAAGCAAAAAATTGGATGACATTATTTGTGCCTCCCTATACTTAGCTGATATAAACAAAAGAGTTATGAGCATAGAAGAAGACCCAGCAGCAGCTGACTGACCGGGGAAGGTGATGAGCCAGCTAAATAAGCATCTTCATTGTTTTTGGCCACAATGGAAAGAGACAAGTTACAACAGTTTCTAGGGTAGTAGTGTCTGTTTCACAGTGTCTGAAGCAGACTGACCCAAAAATATACCATCCACAATAGTGTTTTACAACGGACACTTTCCAATGTAAAATGTTCAGGGAACATTTCACTAATTAGCTCTTTGCGGCCTGGGAGGTGTTTCATAAAATGCAGACATAGAAAAGATGAATCAGCTGAGGAACAGAGGACGTCAGGGCAAGATGATTGAGTTCATTATAGTATAGAACTAACTTTAAACAACTAAGAGAATGGTTGTTTCTGACAGAACATGAGTGTCCCAGGCCTGGACAAGGGAGGGGATGAGAAGCCACAGAAAATACGAGGGAAAAATAGAAGAGAGAGAGTGCCCACTTCTAGAAAAGCCCTCCACCAACTAATCCTGTGTTTATAGTGAAAGCATACCTGAGGGCCCGTAAAGCCTACAAGAGAGAATCTTAGCTCCACAGCCCTGTGTTTTAAGTCTTTTTAACCCTTCTTTCTGCCAGAAAACAAAGGAGAACCCAAGTAGTTCTTTTGTTTTTGTTGACCCAGTTTTCAAACTAAACTTCTTTCCCATTCTTGAATCATCCTCCAGAGATGTAAAACAGAATTGTTCGCTCGTTTGCTTGTTTGCTTTTGCTGTTCCTGTTTTAGGGCCTTGTCCTTAGTTACAGGTGATCCGTCCACAGGCAGTTCGGAGCACTTAATTTACAGGGTTTCACTGTGTGCTGTCTTGGGAGTTGGGTGCTAGCCCACGGTCTGTGTTGCAGAGCCCTTAGGTGAACGCGCAGTCAGTGGTACTTCCTGTAGATGCTGATGCTGTGGGCTAGAGGAGGGGAAGAGGAGAGAGGACTGTTTACAAGGATTTAAAGACCTTTGTGAAAATAAAAAGGCAATCTTTAAAAGACTCTGCTATTGTTGGTTTTTCTTTTACTCTTTTGAGGGGGCCTACCACCCAATAATAAACACAGGGAGTCTTATTCTTACTTATGAATGCCCGGCCTTAGCTTGACTTGTTTCTAGCCAGCTTTTTTTAAATTATCCCGTCTGTATGTTGCTTCTGGGCTTTTCCTTTTCTCTATTTCTGGAAATCTTGCTCTTACTCCATTGCTAGTTGTATAGCCTGGTGGCTGACTCCTGGTGTCCTCCTCCTTCTCTGGCTACTTCTTTTTCTCCTAGATTTCTTCTTCTATATGTCCTCTCTGCCTGGCAGCCCCACCTATTTCTCTCTCCTGCCTTGCTATTGGCCATTCAGCTCTGTATTAGACCATCAGGTGTTTTAGTAACGCAGTAGCTTCACAGAGTTAAACAAATTCAACATAAACAAAAGTAACACACCTTAAAATAATATTCTACAACACTGCCCTCTGCAGTTTCCTCCTGCCAGTGACCCTGCCAGACCAGGGAGGATTACACAATAGTGTTGCTGCCCTTTGTCTTCAATCTCCAAAGCATCCTGAGTCTTGTCACCTCGTAGAAACAATATAGAAACTCTGCATTTTATTGAGTAGGTCAGTGTCTTGTTGAGGTGGTCAGTGCCTGACCTTGCCATAACCAGGGTCTCTGGTTTCTCCACTGCAGAGATACCGCTGCCGTCACAAAGTGTCGATGTTATTATTTCTGACATTCCATTTGGGAAAAAATTCAAGTTAGGAAAAGACATCAAAAGCATCCTAGAGGAAATGGAAAGGTAAGTTGTTGAATTTTTTTCCATAATTTCTTTTTTAGCTACAGGCCATTTAGCCAAAATATATCATTGCCCTTAAGTCTGTTCACAGTGGAGTAATTTCCCAAAATTTTGATGTTTAATTTTCTAAAAGTTAGAAGTATAAAACTGTTTTCTGTGTCTTCTTATACCATTCATTTTATTGAGAAACAAAATGGCTTTTGTTCCAGTCCTATGTATTTCTAAGCCTCACATACCTGCATCCTCTCGGTCAGACCCCACACTTTCCAGGTGAGGAACTGGGGTCCAGGAAGATTGGCCCTGTGCCTGATGACAGAGCAGTGGAACCACAGGCCAGAACAGTGGGGGTGGGGCCGAGCTTTCCAGTGTTGACCTCAGGCTATAATTTAATGGAAGTAATTTTTGGAGAGGTTCAAACACTGGGGCCTAGATAAACATTTTCCAATGTAAGTTTTCCGTTATTTACATTGATTCCGTTATTTACATTTACATTGATACAGGAATAAATAGAGAAAAATAAGGGATCAATCCACGATAAATTATGCCAGCTGGACATTTGATGGACCAGAGCAGCATGAGTGTTATGAGCCTGCCGTGGGAGTAATATGTCACCAGCTGAGCCTATATTTTGGAAAGAGCAAATTCAGTGTCTTCCATGAGGAAGTCACAGCCTGGCTCGAGGTCTAAGCCTGCGGTTAGCCCTCTCACTGCCTCTTGTTAGCTGGGTGTGTCATGTTTCTCACTTGTGTGTGTGCATTGTGTGTGCATGTGTGTTCACGCATGTGCACGTGTGTGGAGGCCAGGAGTCTCTGGTGACAGCTTTCTGTATCACTCTCCCCTCCATTTTTTGAGACAAATTCTCTGAACACAGAGCTCTCAGATTTGGCTAGACTGTGACCAGCAAGCCCCAGGGATCTCTGTCTCCCCAACTCCCATGCTAGGATCTCAGGCACACACTACCACGTCTGTTTTTCTACGTGAGTGCTGAGGATTTGACCTCAGGACCTCGTGTTTGCATGGCAAGTACCTTACCTACTGGACCATCTCCCCAATGCCCAGCCCGATGGACCTGATGTAGTAACGCACACCACATCTGCAGTCCCAGTATTCCCGTGTGAGGTGGGGGCAGAGAGCCAGAGCTGACCCTGGAATGACAACTCTGACCCGTGTGTGTGTGTGTGTGTGTGTGTGTGTGTGTGTGTGTGTGTGTGTGTGTGTGCATGCCGTGGCATGCAGGTCCACAAACAAAAATAAGAGAAATAAAATTCAAAGGAGAGCCAGACCACTCCCTGTGTCTGCATCCCTGGCTCTGCCCCCTCAAAGCAGCACTTGAGATAGTCCCCTCTAGTCACACCCTGACTTCATTTTACAGTCATTGCAGGGGCATTTTTAAAATACTGTTGCCCATCTCCCACCACTCTCCGCATTTCTAATTTAATTTAGGGTTGGGCCTGGCTGTGTTTCTTAAAAGCTGCCAGTGTGATTCTGTCGTACTGCCCGAGCTCATAAGTACCACCTGTGAACCTAACTGGATTGCTCACTATTAACCAGTTTATGGTGAGATAATGTGTGAGCCGTGGCACGCATTTAAACTGGAACTTTCCGGAGAGACGTTAGACTTGCCCACAGTCGGTGGGAGGTAGATAGAGTGGGAGAAAGCACATGCAGCAGTTGGAAGTTTCTGTGGAGACAACAATGGATGTGCCTGTCTGCCAATCAATTTAAATATTTACCACAGAGTCAGGAAAATGAATATTCAAGATTTCCTGCATGGTTAAGAATGCCTCATTAGGTCCAGTTCAAAGCGTGTGCATGAATATAAGGGTTTTCTTCTCCTTTGTCCCAGTGTCCTTGCTGCCTGTCCCCAGCCTTTGTGACCTGACTCTTGACTTAGGAGGTGTTAGGTTCACACAGACAACCCGACAGTGACGGAGAGCACAGCCTGGGAAGCAAAGGACTGATCCCGTCTCGGCTGTTACTCCGTAATTCCTCAGGCATTAGCAGCCTGCCTGACACTTCATATCTAATTTTGCTAGCACAATACATACCTTCAAGTGTTGTTCAGGGGATTCCGTGGATCTAAAAGTCTCAGAACAGTTCTCAGCACTGGACAGCGCTCAGCCTCTTAGCTCCTTACCCAGACTTCCTAGCATAAGCCGCTTCTTGGAAAGTATGTGGGGGACATATATTCAGAGTTAAATACATGCAACTTTTCTCCCAATAATTCACGGGTGTTTGTGGTCTAGACATCTAAAAAATCAGAAGAGGAGACTTGTGTTTCTAAAATTAAGGGGAGAGGTGCTTCGTAAACCTAGTCATAATGACAGTGGAGATAGATGGTTCTGGTTGTCATACAGATCGGGAGTCCCCAGGAAGGAATGTGGACGGCTGCCATGGCGTGGGCTGTGCATGCAGCTCCGTTAACCAGTTCATCAGGACGGCACATTAGGAATTGGGCGGAGCGTTTGCGCTTTCTTCTGATTACTTCCATGTCAAGTACATGAACACATTTGAAATGCACCTTGCTCACCTTGAAGAACGCGGAAAACTGCATGTGCTGAAGAGGCCTGGAATGGGCTCAGGGAAGAAGACGGTTTCCAGTAAAATCTGGAAGCTGTGAAAGAATTTTGTAAAGGGGCCATATTTTTATGCATGCCGACGTCCAGTGAGGGACGAAGCAGCAAGGTTACTCGATGACCAGCGAGTCCACCAAGCTGCTAAGACCTAGTGTGCTCCGTGGTCAAGTGGCAGCTTCATTGTATCATCTGCCCCTGGCCTTGCAGGGTCCCATGAGAAGAGAAATCTTTTCTGTGGTTTAGTACACAGGGTTTTCTCACCCTCTTAATAACAGGACATTTAAAAGATATTATCAATATCAAAAACCAATATATTGCTGTTCAGGGCAAGCATTTTGAGCAATATTATAATTTCTGAATAGCCCTTTTATAAGCAATTCTGTACATGTACATGGAAAGAGGCCAGGAGCATTCATCAGAGAACTTTGGGTCACCTTTTCTCCTTTATCTTCTCTGCCATTTGAAAAAAGTTACAATAAATAAGTTGGTAAATATCGCATGAAGTGTCTTGCCTTGCACATGCTAGAACAGAGACGTTTTCTGTCTTTGTCTATAAAATAACAGTGCTGGGGATGCATACCTGAAAGGAGAGTTGAAAGGGTTAAATGACATGTGCTACACCGGGCATTTAAAGCAGGGCCTGGCATATAGCAAGCACTGGGTAGATGTTAGCTCTCACCATTGGTGAGCACTGCCACTCTGCTGCCACTGCTTACGTCCTCTCGGGATAACCCAGGTAACGTTCCAGGGTGGAAGATCCTCTGATGGTTGATACGATATAACTAACCTGCTATCCTGACAATGTCACACCAATTTCCATCTCCAAGAAGGTCATTGTCTCAGTCTTACCACGCAAAGCATTAGTCTTTCATCTTTGAGAATGAAATGAGTTCAAAGATTATCATTGCCACTGTACTTACATTTTTATATATTCGGAGATACTTGTAGTTTTCTTGTTTCTGGCTCTGGCAGACAGCCACAGCTGACCTCCTCCCACCTGCTCTGTGGAGAAGTAGCTTCTCCCCTCTGCCAGGCTGCATCTCCCCTCCACCAGGCTGCTTCTCCCAGTCCCTTCCCCAAAAACCATACTCTGCCCACGTTCCTCTCTCATCTTGTCCTTTCCCAAGATGCTTTCAGAGGTGTGCAGATGTCCTGTGTCCTGCACTAGGTCATGAGAACACAGCCGTGGGCAGGACAGGCCAGGTCCCCTGTCAGCGTGGCATGACGGGACACACAGCAGTGTCCGGTCACGGCTGCTGCGGTGGGGAAATAGGGCAGGACACCCTGCTGCTGGAGTGAGACCAGCGTGCTGTACTTTAGGCCTGGCCAAGAGCTGCCTCTCCATGGAGGGGGTATTTGAGTTCTAGGGCCTGGGGGATGAGAAAGCCCACAAGGGAATGTGGTAAGTGGAGAGCAAGGAGTGAGACCAGGTGTCCCGAGACAGAGGCAGGCTACTGAGTTTGAGCAACTGAAGAAGATCCCTAGCCAGAGGGAAGTGGATAGGCAGTCGGTCTTGAAAGGCAGGAGCGGGCAGACGGCAGAGGAGCTGGGAGCACCATAGGACAGAAAGGCAGGAGCAGGCAGATGGCAGAGGAGCTGGGAGCACCATAGGACAGAAGGGCAGGAGCGGGCAGACGGTAGAGCAGCTGGGAGCACTATAGGACAGAAAGGCAGGAGCAGGCAGACGGCAGAGGAGCTGGGAGCACCATAGGACAGAAGGGCAAGAGCGGGCAGGGGAGCTGGGAGCACCATAGGACAGAAGGGCAAGAGCGGGCAGGGGAGCTGGGAGCACCATAGGACAGAAGGGCAAGAGCGGGCAGGGGAGCTGGGAGCACCATAGGACAGAAGGGCAAGAGCCGTTAGGGGAGCTGGGAGCACCATAGGACAGAAGGGCAGGAGAGGGCAGGGGAGCTGGGAGCACCATAGGACAGAGTCTAGAACTTGCTGACTCCTAGAGTGAGCAGGCATTTGCATCTGCCTTCTGAGTGGACGCCGGGAAGGAACGGTAGGAAGATCATCAAGAGTGGAAACAAGTCCCTGCTGTCCCAATTCATTATCTCCTTTCTGCCCTGGGCCTTCTGTCCCAGGCTCACTGGTGGCATCTAACCCTGGCCACTTGCTGGTCCTGTGGCCTCCGTGTCACCACTGTTGTCCCAGTTTCCTCTAGGGTGTGTCTCCTGACTCTTCCGTGGTCCTTCCTTGCCGAAGTCCCTGCTCCCTGCCTTTACGTCCCTCTGGTTCTCCTGCCGTCCCGATGACCCAGTCATTTTGGCTTTATCATTAAACCTCCTGTCTCGGCCTCAGGCCCACTCTCGGAACCCTCAGGCTGTGCAGAACCACCATCCCACCCACCACCCACCACCCCACCCCACCCCACCACCCACCCCCGCTGTCCTTTGAGACCCGCCCTCCGTGGCATTACGTTCCAGACTGAGCTCTGCTCCCCACTTCCCGGTTCCCCTTTCAGTGCCTCCGTCTGTTGCTCCTGCTCCCCCACCCCCGCTGGCTCCCAGCCGTGGCCCTTCCTGTCACTCCTGAGCCTCGTGTGTGCACCTTGCCGCTTCTGCCTCTCTCGCTGCCCCTCGCCTCCCTCGCTGCTGTGGTCCTTAGTCACTCACGCCGGTGGGCTCTTCAGCCACTGTTTCCACAGATGTGTCACTGGCAGGACTTGGGTGACAGAGTAAATCAACTCTCAAGAGGGTCTTCCCTTTATGAGATCTCCTAACCGTCCCTTTGTTCGCGTCCCAGCTCCTCTCTGGTGACTTGTGTCATCGGCCTTTTCTTTCTTAAATGTGCTGATTCCATAGGCTTCTGCCATTTGCCTCCCCCATTACACCATCATTTGTTAGAATGTGACTACAAATTACTTTGAAGCTTGCCTTTTAAGTAGAGCAAAAATAGATAATTAAAGCAGATTTGTACTAGAGATTCCATAATTGCTATAATGAATATGCATTATAGAAGATGCTACCTAATTATCAAAACCCTTGTTTTTAAATAGATGAAATTAAATTTCAGATTAACAACTATTTCAAATAAATCGGGGTTGTTTGTTGTTTCAGAAGAAAGAAATACTCATCCCAATTACCATTTTTTTATCACAGGGTGCTGCGTGTTGGTGGAGCCATGGTCTTGCTGCTCAGTGAGGATCACCACAGGCACCTTAGAGACTGTGGAGGCAGCAGCATCCCCCCGACTTCCCAGGGCAACATCACGGATCCCGAGATGAGGATGTTTCTGAATCCTGACAAAAGATCTGGTACATCAGACACAGCATCGCCTTCACAGAAAGCCAGTAGTTCCCAGTGCCCAAGCAGAGTGGTGCCCTGTGGCTCCCTGGTGCCAGTGGAGTGCTTCAAAGTTAGCCTTGGAAAAACAGATGCCTTCATATGTAAATATAAAAAGGCACCCACTTCTGGACCGCCTCCTGCTGGATGCCATGAGCCAGGTGCACCTCCTGAAATGGCAACCCTGCCGGAATCCCCCAGGCTCCAGGATTCCTTATAGCCCCAGAGCGCCAAGTGCCAAGCCTCTGCAGATGGATGTGGCCAAGGAACACACTGGTTGAATAAAGCTTCCTGCTCTCCAGTACTCAGTGTTCTTGACAAGACCAGCTACTGAAGATTTGAAAAGATTGAGTGTTAAAAACTACTTCATCCCAGAAATCAAACTTTTAGAAATGAGGAAACCTTTATGTGTAACTTTTTATATATATATATATATTAAACTTGACTTTTTAACTTATAATTTGCTTCTCCATTGAAATGAAAATTATTTTTATTTGCTGTAATTGATGACTCATATTTTGTAAAACATCAGATAATAACAGGAAGCTGGAATCCCTCAGCATGATGAAAATGAATTTTGCTTTTTTAAAAGATTTATTTATTTTTATTTTATGTCTGTGTATGAGTGCTTACATGGATGTGTGTGCACCATATGTGTGCCGTGTTAATGGAGACCTGAAGACAGCATCAGATTCCCTGGACCTGGAGTTACAGGCTGTTGTGAGCTGCCATGTGGGTGCTGGGAACTGAATCCAGGTCCTCTACAAGAGCAGCCAGTGCTCTTATCCAGTGGGCCATCTCTCCAGCCCCTGGAATTTGCCTTTTTGAAAAAGCATTAATAAATTGTTCCCTTACTCTCCTTTGTAGAGATTCGATGTGATTCTCATGTTTGCTGGTTGAGAAAGAGAAATTGGAAGGTAGTTAACATACATGTTCTTACCTGACCTTTTATATAATAACTCACTCTTTGTCAGGCTTGATACGGTTTGAACGAACTTCCTATGTTCAGGAACTCCCCACCTTTTGACTCTCATCTCCCCCATAACTTGCCTTCCAAGCAGGGTATAGTGTTTAATCTAGCCACGGCCCCACAAAGGTACACTGACTAGTGCAAGCCATGCATCTGTGTGCTGCAGCAGCAGCAGCAGCAGCAAGGTGGTCTCTGCCAGAACATTCCTGCCCTGGAGCTTCAGCTTCTAGCTTGGCTTTCCGGCTTTGCTAGGTGAATTTGGAATGCTGTATGCTAACTTTGAATATGTTCTGCTTTTGCTCAAAGTCTAGATTTGCTTGCTAACAAGTAATTGCTAGCTAATGTGGAACTAGATACTCCAGGATTTCAAGCAAAAAGTCCCCAGAAATTCAAGTGTGTTGTTGGTTGTGAAGCCTGGTGAGGTGAAAGACAGGGCATAGATAGCAATGTAGACAGCTTGTGGCAGGTCTTGGTAGTGAAACAATCCGTTCCTCCTGTGCTTACACACTGCCACAGAATGCATAAAGACCCTGAGGAACACCAGCTCTGAGGAGTGGCCTCTGTTTATAACAGAACTTGGCAACCCAGGAGAAGACATTCAGGTTCCCATCTTGAGTCAATGCAGTGGTCTCAGCCAGGGGCAACTTTGTCTGGAGACGACCTATGGCAATATCTTCAGACTTTTTGGCTGCCGCCTTAAGCAGAGAGTGAAAATTGGAGTCTAGTGAATAAAGACTAGGAATTGTTAAGCATCCTGCAATGCACAAAATGCCACCAAAGCCAAGCTGAGAAACATGGGCTTATGACAGAGCAGGGAACGCCAGGAATGACTCATGATTGTGTGACGACATTGCCTTCTGGTCACCATTGGACTGAGGGAGCAAAAGAGCAAACTCAGAATCTGAGCCTGTGAGGTGCCAAGTTCTGTCAGCTGAATTCACAGCCTAGTTTTTTTTTTGTTTGTTTGTTTGTTTGTTTGTTTGTTTTTTGGTTTTTCAAGACAGGGTTTCTCTGTGTAGCTTTGCGCCTTTCCTGGGACTCACTTGGTAGCCCAGGCTGGCCTCGAACTCACAGAGATCCGCCTGCCTCTGCCTCCCGAGTGCTGGGATTAAAGGCATGCGCCACCACCGCCCGGCACAGCCTAGTTTTTATGTGGAGGAAGTTAGTCCATGATGAGGGAAGGAGAAACCATAGACTTGAATGGAGATGTGAATGACTGAACTATCTCAAACCCACTCAGGCTTCTGGGTGCTCCTGTTGAGCAAGCCCACATGCATTAGCAGATTTTCTTCATGCCTTCTGGACTGAAGACAGAACCCAGCAGCCTTGGGACCTGGGGAGAAAAGGGCTTTTACAGCAGAATTCCAAAGATTGCTAATTGATAGACAAAAGTCCAGTAATTGGGGGGGAGGGGGTTATATCTTAACCAAAATTGGGACCAAATTAAATTGTTGCTATCAATGCAGTTAACATAGGACTCTATATTTATAATAGAATGAGTACCTGGGAAGGTGTGGTTTGAGTAAGAATGGATCATCTATTTGAACACTTAGTCATCAGAGAATGGCACTTCTAGAGAAGGATTAGGAGGTGTGGCCTTATTGGAGGAAGTGTGTCACTGATTCTGTATCTCTACAAAATCCTCAATTTAAAGAGAGTGAGTTTCTGTTCCCTCACGCCTTGTATACCATTCTCTGCCCAGCCATCACTTCCTGGGATTAAAGGCATGTGTGCTTCCCAGTATTGGGATTAGAGGTGTTTGCCACCACTGCCTGGCTCTGTTTCCAGTAGAGGTAAAAACTAGTGGGTGGCTGTTCTGCTTCTCTGATCCCCAGGCAAGTTAGGGTACACAATAGCTCACCACAGGTTTCCTCTTCCTGATGCCTGTGGATTCAATGTAGAACTCTCAGCTACCTCCCCAGCACATGTCTGCCTGTGTGCCGCCACTGATGATAGTGGACTAAACCTCTGAGGCTGTAAGCAAGCCCCAATTAAATGTTTTGTTTTGTTTTCTAAGAGCTTCCTTGGTCATGGCATCTCTGCACAGCAATAGAACACTGGCTAAGACAGAAGAGCTCGAACCATTCGAATACTTGATCAACTGAAACCTAAACTTAGTGGCTTCCTCACTCCCTGAATCCGAATGGCAGAATTCAAGATATATAGAAGAATTCAAAAGCCTTATGCAGAGAAGCATTGGAAAGGACTTACTATATTTGCCCACCCTTCAACTCTGCTCTCTCTCCCGAAGCCCGAAAAATGTGGCCTCCGTTACAGCATTGATGGTGGAGGAATCTCTCTAGGGGCTGGACCGGGGAGGTGGGGGATGTAGGATACCACTATCGCAGTAGGCCTAATCTCAGTAGGGAAGATGAGCACCGCATGAGCCATCTCAGTAAAGAAACCGCTATCAATGGGCACAGACACAAGTGGAGTCCAAGGCCTGAGTGGTACCTCACATGTCTCCTCCCCAGGACCCTGGGTAAGGGAGACTAGGTTGAGCTTCCCTAGAGTCCACTCAACACCAACTAGAAGGAGGTCTACAAAGTCTCACTTCTTATGTACCTCTGGAAACCAAGAACTCAGCTCTGCCTGGAACCAGCGTCAAGTTATAGTACATTAACCAATTCCCAGGCTAAATCTTAGCATCATGCCCTTCAAATGGAAGGAGGGACCTCCCACCTTGGGAGAGCTCCCAGCCTTCCAAGGAAAGAATTACGACCAGTTAACTGCTCACCAAGCAAGGGGAATATCTAAGCTTCTCTTTCCATTGCCGGCTGACAATGGCCCCCTGTTAGCCCTCATTCCTGGAATTCCATATATCACTGCCTTCCACTGGTCAGAGTGAGGGCTCATGTGACTTCAATGATAAGTAAACCTTTGGCCCGGAACTGCCTCACAGTCCTATCCTACACAGTAAATACTACACACCTCCTGTTACCAACACACTTGTATCAATTCGTTCTTTCTGCTGCCCAAAAATACCTGCTAAAGGCAACATTAAAAAAAAAAAAAGTGTATTTTGACTCAGGGTTTGACATTACCGCCCATCATAACTTAGGAAGGCGTGGCGGCAAGATCATGAAGCAGCTGGTCACACTCTATCCACGGTCAGGAAACAGAACGCAATGGATGCTGCTGTTCACCTTGATTTTTCCTTTCATGCAGTCCGGGCCCCCAGCCCATGAAAGTGCTGCCAGCCCGCATTAAGGGTGGGTCTTCCCACCTAATCTAGAAACTCCCTCACAGACATTCCCAGAGGTTTGTTTCCATGGTGACTCTAAACCCCAACAAACTATGAGGATTAATCATCACAGAGCTGTTCTAAGCCTGAAGCGTGTTCATGACCCAAAGCCCTAGTTGAATTTAAACATTTAGTGGGGGGCTAGGGGGGAAGGGGGACATCAAAAACAACAGACTTCATTTATTTGCTGGGTTAGAACAGTTGTGGTAACTGTGAAGAGGAGGAAGTTCCAGCCTGGGAGAAATGAGACACTCTAAAGAGCCACCTGTGACAGTCAACCTGACTGTCACACTGTTGAAACAATGGACCTCAAAGAAATGGCAATTTCCCCCAGGAACCTACTGGGAGAAGGAGAAGGCCCCAGCCAGAGGGAGAACTTGTCACATAGATTTCACAGTTGGAACAAACATATCAGACCACTTTACAGGAGAAATCTGAAGCCCAGATAAGGGGTCAGAGTGGGCAGGAGCACACATTGACCTTGACGACTTGGATGTGCGTATCTTCAGCTTTTATCTTTAATCTCACTGCAGGACACTGGGATGTATTTAGGGGAGTTGCTGTATCTTTGTCCTTCTCGCCAGTGTGGCTGTATTGAATAAGTGTCTTTCTGATTTCCAACACTGATGTGACTGTTAATGGACTTATTGAGAAGAGGCGGCTTGGGGCACAGGTTGGAACCCCCCAAGTTCAACAACAAAGTCATTGGGGAGTAGGAAACTAGACTTTGCTTCTTTTTTTTCTTTTTCTTCTTTTCATGAATAATGTGTATGATGTGTGTGTGTGTGTGTGTGTGTGTGTGTATGTGTGTGTGTGTGTGTGCATGCTAGCACATGTGCAGGCTCATGTATGTCCATGCATGTAGAGGCCCAAGGCTGATGTCCTAAATCACTCTCCATCTTTATTCATTTTGAGGCAAGGTCTTTCAATAAAACCCAGATCTGAAGTTATGGCTAGTCTAGCCAGCCAGCTTGCTCCAGGGATCCTTGCTCTCTGCCTTCCGAGGCTGGATTGCTAGCTGCCATACCCACACAGAATTTACGTGGGTGGTTGGAATCCAAACAGCAGCCTTCTTACTGTTGGGTCCAAAGTGGGCCCCAAAAATGGCAGTGCTGGTGACATTGTCCTAAACAGGACTTTGGTTGGGTGAAGAAGGATTGTAATCAGGTAAACCATAAAGGTTTCTGTTTACTGGAAAAGCAGATCTCTTTAAGGGGTGTCTTTTGTCAAAGACCAGCCTTAACCTTCCCACAAAGGTCAACCACTTCCAGCAAGGGCACCCACAATGTTCCCTGTCAATCCCAACACCCAGTATCATCTCAAGGCCCTGTCGACTCATAAACTCTGTTTGCTTTTTGGTCCCAAATAAACCTTCCTTTCTACCCGTGGGGTGGTCTAGTTCTGTGACTTCACTGCCCCCTCGCCTGCACATGCTGGCCCTGTAAGCCCTGAGCAACCTCCCTGTTTTTTTTTGTTTTGTTTTGTTTTGGGGGGGCGGGGTTGGGACAGGGTTTCTCTGTGTAGCTTTGCGCCTTTCCTGGATCTCGCTCTGTAGACCAGGCTGGCCTTGAACTCACAGAGCTCTGCCTGCCTCTGCCTCCCGAGTGCTGTGATTAAAGGCGTGCGCCGCCACCGCCCGGCTTGTTTTCTGTTTTTAATTAGGACAGGTCTCACTGAGATTGTGAGACTGAAGCAAGTCTTGAAAGGTGATGGAGGAGTGGTCCAGAAAGAAGGAACAGGTCGGCGGTGGAGCCTCTGTAGGAGATAGGAGAAGCACATCAGAGAAGAGCAAAGGTACCCGGAGCAGAGTGGAGAGTGAAAGGCCAGGATGATGCAGGTCAGACAGGGAGCTGAGGCAAATTATAAAGGCTGGCTTGAACACACGAGGGGGTATCCAACAGCTGACAGAATCATGTGTGGCGAACTGTTGGTAGGAAGGGAATGGTAGAAGCAGAAAATGGGTTGTGTAGTTGTTTGCCCTCTCGTCTCTACCTCCAGAATGGGGAGCTTCCTCATAGACTGCACACCTGGCTAGCTCCGAGGGGTGGTGGTGGTGGTGGTGGTGGTGGTGGTGGTGGTGGTGGTGGTGATGGTGATGGTGGTGATGGTGGAGGTGGTGGTGGTGATGGTGATGATGGTGGTGGTGGTGATGGTGGAGGTGGTGGTGGTGGTGGTGATGGTGATGGTGGTGGTGGTGGTGGTGGTGATAATGGTGGTGATGGTGGTGATGGTGGTGGTGGTAATGGTGGTGGTGGTGGTGGTGATGGTGGTGATGATGGTGGTGGTGGTGGTGATGGTGGTGGTGGTGGTGGTGGTGGTAGAGGTGGTGGTAGAGGTGGTGGTGGTAGGGGTGGTGGTGGTGATGGTGGTGGTGTGGTGGTGGTGGTGGTGGTGATGGTGGAGGTGATGGTGGTGGTGATGGTGGTGGTGGTGGTGATGGTGGTGGTGATGGTGGTGGTGGTGGTGGTGATGGTGGTGGTGGTGATGGTGGTGATGATGGTGGAGGTGGTGGTGGTGGTGGTGGTGGTGGTAATGGTGGTGATGGTGGTGGTGGTGGTGATGGTGGTGATGGTGGTGATGGTGGTGGTGGTGGTGATGGTGATGGTGGTGTTTTCAGTAATACAGGCAAGAGAGATGGGAACAGTGGGGGCAGGAAGGGATAGCCTGCCTATACTCTAAAAGTCAGATAAAGGGGATCTAGGGCATGTTTGAGAGCCATGTGATGGATGACAAGGTGACAGATGACTGTAAGACCTTTGGGCATGCGCCTGAAGCAAGAGAGTTCCTGTCAACAGAGGGTGGGGGTTGCAGAGGCAGTGGGGGAGGGGTGGGCTTGGGGGTATCAGAAGTTCAGTTTTTAGACTTGCCAGTCTAGACAGCCTAATTCCAACTTGTCTAGCCGAGACAGCCTAAACTAACAAATCTAGTTTAGACTCGCTCGATAGACAGTTTTAGACTTTCTAATTTTGAAACATGCATTAAGCAAAGTGGAGATGTCAAATAGGCAACCAAACATTGGAATCTGCAGTTTAAGAAGAAAGGTCTCCTCTGGAGGTACGCATTAGGACGATGTGGGCACGTGTTCAGAGTGGCGTGAAGTCGGGGAGTGTCACCAAAGGAGTAAACATAAGTTAAAAGGAAGTGAGCGTGAACTCCTGAATGGATGCTGTGCCCACGGTGGCGGCTGATTGACAGATTAGAACCTGGTGCTGTGGACAGACTGGGATGTTACAGGTCCGGACACTAACTACTTTATCCTGAACTGGCTTTAGACCACAAACCAGGGAGCAAATGCAAGAGCATGGTTGGCTGGAAGCATATGGACACGGGTTAAGGAAGAGCAGGGAGTCACTCTGCCTATTCAGCTACCCGACCACATGGGGAAAGAAAGGCAGTCAATCACTGAGTTTGCCAACAAGGTCATTGATGGCTTTGGCACTAGAAGTTTTTATAAGAGGAGAGAAACAGGGGCTGGAGAGATGGCATATTGACTGCTACTGTAGAGAACCTGAGTTCAGTTCCCAGGACCCACAGAGCGGCTCCTAACATCTGTAACTCCAGTCTCAGGGGATCTGACGCCCTCTCCTGACCTTCAAAGTCATTGCATGTACACAATGCACATGCAAACAGAGAAACTCACCCATGGTTATTGGGGGAAAGGAGTACTATACAGGCATGCTTGATATAACACAATAAATATGCTCCTAACATTTTTCTCACCCTCAAATTCATGCTCTAAAACAACAGAATTTCTTTTTTAAACAAATTAACAAATTAGGTTGGGCAGACCATCATCTTGACATTCTTACAACCTAGGCACTAACAGAACCACCAATCTTAATAAACACGCTAGTGTAAAACTAGATGCAGGAGCAGGTGCCCGTGGATTGCTTGAGCCCAACAGTTGAAACCCAGCCTGGATAACATAACAAGACATTCCTCCCCTAAACGTCCTTTTCAAAAAACAGTACAATCAAAAAGACATGCCGGGCTGGAGAGAGGACTCCGTGGACAACGTGTTTGCTGTGCTCCCATGAGGACCACGCTTCAGATCTCCAGAACCCACATAAAAACTGGGTGGGCGTGGCAGCCACCAGTAATCCCGGTGTGTGAGAG
Source organism: Peromyscus maniculatus bairdii (assembly GCF_049852395.1). Lineage (NCBI taxonomy): Eukaryota > Metazoa > Chordata > Mammalia > Rodentia > Cricetidae > Peromyscus > Peromyscus maniculatus. Next base: position 49,717,534 of record NC_134873.1, on the reverse strand, counting down.
GCAGAGATAGAAACCCCTGAGCGGGCTGCCTAGCCAGACTAGGAAGCTCCAAACGAGACCCTGCCTCAGTATACAGAGAGATCAAGGAAGACACACAACATCAACCCCAGGCCTCCACACAGGCACACGGGTGCACCCACACACATATGAATATACGCAGATGCATGCCTGCCCCCACCACACATATTCAAATAAATATATATCACATTCCCAATAAATAATATATTAGCAAGAAAAGGACTCCAGTTTCCCAGGGAAAAGGACAAAGTCACTGTGACAAGTTGAGCATGAGGTAGTGTGGGAGCCACTGAGCAGCACGTCATGGCCGAGGAGGTGATAACTTAGTGTCTCGTAGCTTGCTCAGTCACCTCGTTGAGTTCTTGCCTTTTTATATTCTGGTTGCTCGTATTTAATGGCATGAAATATTAGTATGCCACGGGAGGGGAGAATAACTTACTAGTCAGCGTTATAATGAATGACACCGTCAGGTCTTTGGAAGGAATAGTTGACCCTGTGCCCATCACAGAGACATGAAACAGAGTGAGCTGCACTGTGCAGGAGGAGGTGCTGACTGCAAATTCCCTTCTGACTGCTTCGCTTTTCTCAGTAAAAGAAAACAAAACAAGAAAACTAAATGGCACCTTACCCAGTTCCGCAGCAATCACGAGACCTTCACAACGCCTCCCTCTCTGGCTGGAGAAAGAAGGCTGTTGATTAATGAAAGGGCCAAGGTCACGTGCCTCGTGCTCCCATTCCTGCCGAAATAGCTAGCCAGAGGCACCGCCACGTGGTCCTTACAAAACTGCAGGCATCATCAGTACCACCAGAAAGCGAGGCGGAGATGCTTGATGGAGCTCTTTGGCATCGGAAGGCAGCCCGGGTCACCTCTGGGGTTGCCGATCTCATTTCCTGGAAGCCTCGTAAGAGAGACTCCAGCTGGTCCGGGCCCCACTGTCAGCAGCTCCACATTAATGTCCTTATGACCTGAGAGATCTAACGGTGCCCGGAGCATCTGGGGCAACGGGAGGGAACACAGCTGCCGCCTCTTAACTTCTGGAGCAGCGCCAAGCTCTAGCCTGCGAGTAATTAGTCTGCTTTTGGAAACAACTACTGGTTTGCTACCGGGTCTTGACTTTTGGACGGTAGGTAACCATGTGACCAGCAATGCATATCTGGGAGTGATTTGACCTCCCACACCCAGAGTCCCGGGGAACCAGCAAAAGCAGCGGCATAGCTCAGCGCAGAGCTCCACGCGTGACTGCTTAGGGGCCGCAGGGGAAGAAAGTCCGCAGTCTGTCCTGCCAGAAGCCTCCCACCACCTCGCCACCCCTTCCCTCACAGTCCCTGGAGGAATTAGCAGCAGGAGGCCTAAAGACATCAGCACGGGAAATCTGGCTCACAGGTGACTGACTCTGCAGGTTTTTCTGCTACCTGTGGGGGAGGTTTCAGTGCCACTCCGGTGAGGAGGTGTGGGAAGAGAAGTCCTCTTCTGGAGCCGAACTGAGAGGGTTCTGTGTCAAGCAGAGACTCACCTCCCCTGGGCCCTCTAGATGTCAGCCTGTCCCTTCCCCAGCCACCTCGGTACTTGCTCAAGACCTCGGGGACAAACGGCGAGGAGGGAGAGAATTCATTAAGAACAACGATGCCTTCTCGCCAGACCGAAGTGGCCACTGCTACTGCTAATTAAATTGTCGTCGTAGTGACCAGCTGTGAGGCGTGTTAGACCACAGTCAAGAGAAAGGGGGTTACAGGAGAGACCATGGAACAACTATTTCTTCCGATTATAGAGTTGGCGCAATCAACACGTTCTGTGTACACAGTGAACGGCCGTACTCACAGTTGTGTCAGCTTTCCGTGCGCTATGATGCTTCTCACCAAACAGCTCGTTTTGTAGGGATGTGAAAAACTGACAGACACTCCTAGGATTCCTTGTCTTAACCTTGTACCCTGTCATCTGAAGCAGAAGGTGTTATTTATCCAGTCCCTTCAAAAGCTCTACCAGACAGAGACTATTCCAGAGAGCTGAGGATCAGAATGGGAACAGTGTTGGTTTTGTTTTTGTTTGTTTGTTTGTTTGTTTGTTTTAATGATAAGCGGCAGTGGTTACCATGGGGAAAGGTCATGAGCCACGGGCCATGACAAAATTCAGTATCAGAGCTTTATTGGGGGGAGGGGGGACAAACGAACCAGGCCTGGGGAAGAAGCACGTGCAGAGAGAGAGAGATGAGATAGTAGGGGACCAGGAGAGAACAGAGAGGGGAAAGGAGTCTATGTCCGGCTTTGTAAGGATTCCCATGAACATGCGCAGGTGGGCTCACAGAGCTACACCACGCATGCGCTGATCGCGTGACCACGCCCCACACATGTAATCTTCAGCACGCACTGATGATGATGTAAGACGCAGCCCCCTTGCTTAGCTCCTGAACTGCAAGTGTGCAGTCAGGCCGCTGGAGTGGGGCCAGAATCCTAACACATTGGCTCCATTTTTTTCCCCTCTTGCTAAGCTCCTCCCACTGTGTTTCCTCACCTTCCGGTGGAGGGGTGGGCACTAACACCCAAGTTTTTCCTTTTAGCTCAACACCAGCCCCTATCTCAAGCGCCATGTGTGATAAAGTTCTGTAAATAGGGGACGATGCCGTATGGGGTAGCGAGAATCCTAATTGGTCTTACTAATAAAAACCTAGGGCCAGATATCTGGGTAAAGGCTGAAAGAGCAGAGAGACAATGGAGCAAGCCGCAGCCACCTCTTGCCTCGCCAACTCCTCAGCGCAAAAGGGGCCATGCTCCTGTCTCCGCCCACCTTATATTCCTTTCTCTGCCCAGCCATATCACTTCCTGTTTCCTCCTCCCAAGTACTAGAATTAAAGGCGTGTGTGCCTCCAAGTACTGGGATCGAAGACATGATCCCAAGCGCTGGGATTAAAGGTGTGAGCCACCACTGCCTGGCCTCTGTGGTTGACTAGTGGCTAGCTCCGCCCTCTGATCTCCAGGCACGCTTTATTTGTTAGAGCACAAACAAAATATCTCCACAGCCGTGTCTTGAATAAAAGGCTGTTTCAGATTTTAATCTCACCGGTGGCACTTTTCTTTCCTTAAAGACTCGATTCGTCAGCTGAAGATACATCTCGGCTGGTAGAGCGCTTGCCTGGCGTGATGAATAATACCGGGCAGATGGGGAGGGGATGGGGAGTTAACCATTACAGGGAAACTTACAAAGTAATTTGAAATGACATCTTCTGTCAAAAGAAAGCATGGCAATTGCTACAAAAGACAAATACAGAAACAAAAGAATGGGTTTCGTTATGACACTTCATGCAAACATATCGTTGTACTTCTCTCCTATTCATTCCTCCTCTTCCCCCAATCTCTCCTCCCCTCTTCTGCTGGTCCCCTTCACCCCTCTCCGCAAGAAGCCCCCCCCCCCTCCCTGCTTCTGCTTTCAAGGCTTGGCCTGTTAAAAGTCAAGTTGTTGCTCCATCTGGAGAGCTGTGTAGTAACTCCTCAGAAGGGTGATGGTGGTACGCTGCACCGGCTATGAACTAATGACCAACAGATGGCGCTGTTTCCCCCATAGTCAGAATAAGGGGTCCGGAGCCGAACTCTTCATCACCCTACTGACTTTGTATCTCATCCCCCAGTGTCTGGTCTTCCTGACTTTGTGCTCTGAACACCTCTTGTTCCCGGTGGAAATCTTCAGGGCTCTCGCCCATTCCATTGAAGAATCGGGGCATATTCCACACAGTCTCATCATCTCATGGAAAGATCAGCCTCGTTGCAGAAAATCCACACGCAGCCACCATCATCACCGCTTCTGCCATGCCAACCCGGAGCTTTCTTTCTTATCTGACAACTATGATAAAGAAGCCCTTCCTATGGAAAAAATACACAAGCTTCTCAGTCCCGGGCATTCTGAATGTAGTCTTCTAGCTCTTCCCAGAAACTGTCTTGTAAACCAGTTTTTCTGCGTCTAGGAATCTAGATCTACTGAGCTTGAGGTCACACGATATGTTGCAGTCTCCTTCCAGATAGAGGTAAGAGGCAGAAAGAAAGCCATTGGTTCTGTGGGAATCTGGGTTTAAATGAAGGCAGCCCCTCTTTCTGGAGAAAGCAGTACCCAACCCCCTCAAATTCCTAGCTATTCACGATTCACAGGAAGCAGCCAGGGTCATTCATGGAATAATCCTGTTCTTTCTATAACTGTCCCCCACCCCCACCCCCTTTTATTTTTCTGTAACTGCTCTTAAAGAGGATTTCACTGCCAAGACACACAGCAATAAAGTCACTGGATAAGGAGGTATTGATTATTTTGGATACATCATTCCATTGGGCAGAAAAAAAACACACAGATGTAGGCTGTGAGGGTTGGAATGCTATCTCTGTGTGCTCAGTGACAGGTATGTATGTCAAGAACCCAAGTGTCAGCCTTAGTTCCCAGCAAGATCAGAGATGAGACAAAGGCTGCTTTGCAGGTCATTTATTTGGGGAGCAGAAACCTAGGGATGATGTTGGGACAGAGAGAAAGTTAATCCAAGGATGCGCTGTTGAGCAGAAGCATCTGTGAGGGGTCCTTCAGAAGAGCTGTGTAGAATGCACCGCAGAACTGTCCGCCCAACACCCAACAGAAGAGGGTACCCACCCACCAGCTCCTACCCACCATCACTCAAACAGCAGAGCCTCTCCTTCCTCCCCCTGCCTGGCTTAAGATCGAAACGTCACGGTCTAATCCATTATCCATGGGCTGTCCTGTAGAGGGAAAATTGAAACTGTTCAGAAATCATGTTCTCCAAGTGGGAGTGTCCCTGACCCTTGTCCAGAAGGGAGGCTGGTTCGTGTTCATTTTTGGAGGAAGAACAGCCATTTCTACATTACATCATTACATTATATTACACGGGAAAACTGGAGGAATCTTAACTATGGAGTCAGAGTGGATGTTGATATTGGGTACCCAAAGAGCGTACCGAATTAGTAAATTAGCATGTTTTCAGGCTACCAAGGACTCATTAACACTTTTCCAGTACTGGGGGGATTTTCCACCATTTGAGTCCCAGCCCTCAAAGGCAGAAACCAGAATGCTAGCTTTTCCAACAGCTAGTCTAGTGACACACGGCCATCCCCTGGTATATGATCATCTGATCCAAATAGGAGCTGTGTCGGGGAAGCAGGCATCTCGGCAGATGCTGTCTAGGAGAGGAAGAATGGAAGCATCAGAATTCTGAGACCAGCAGCCACAGAAGAGCGTGTTTATGGTGTCAGGGGTAAAAAGATGAGCGATGTGACAGGCTGCAGTGGATCTTCGTGACAACCTTCCTGTCGTGGTTTAGATGGTCCTCCTGCTTGAATAGCTCCCAAGACTGATCTCAGGCATCCAGTATGGTTTTTTGTTTGTTTATTTGTTTTAATAAACTTGCTTGCTGCTAACTTAGAGTAGATCTTATTGATGGCTTCTGGGAGTTCTGTCCCACCTGCAAGGTTCACTGACCACACTGTAGCTCGTCCTTAGAGGACTGCATCTTGTCAGGTTTTTGTTGTCTTCTTGTCTTTTTTTTTTTTCTTTCTTTTGGTTTTTTGAGACAGAGTTTCTCTGTGTAGCCCTGGCTGTCCTGGAACTCGCTCTGTAGACCAGGCTGGCCTCGAATTCACAGAGATCCACCTCCCTCTGCCTCCTGAGTGCTGGGATTAAGGGCGTGCACCACTACCACCAAAGCATTGTTTTGTTTTCTAATAGCATACTCTCCCGATGTCATTCATTGTTGTTTGATGGCCTTTCCCCCGGTTTCAGGTGTGCAGAAGCCTTACTTATATCTTTGGGGGGAAAAAAGAAGCCATGTATGGGGTAGATATCTTCATGTATGTGTCTAAGACCCAGCCAATGACAGATTAAAAAAAAATGTTTTTCTTCACGTTTCTTCACTGATTTGAGTGACAGTGATATTGATCAGGACGGGCAGCAGTTTGGATAATCTCTGTGTATGTCACAGGATTAGATCACGGTTTTAGGCTCTGCTGATACAGATTTAATAGCAAATGCACACAACTCTAAAGTTTTCTGAATTCTCTCCCCCAAATTGATGATATCTTCTAGTTGTAGTATTTTATAGAGTTTCCCCCACTCCTCCAGCATATACCCCGGGGTTTGGCTCCCAAATACAAGAACATCTAATGTTTCATATGTTAAATTGAGCTAGCTCTTGTTTGAAGTAAATAAATGAACGCCTGTGGGTGTGGAGAAGGGTGGAGAAGACATGGAAAGTCACGCTGGGAACAGACAGCTGTCGGGGAAGACACGGACGGACTTCCTGTGTAACCGAAGCGCATTAAGGATTCCAAATAAACTGCCCTTCAGGAGCAACTGTTCTCATCAATATTAGATAAATGTGACTGTTCAGGGAGCTATGCATGAACACCTTTGGACTACATGTGTAAGATGCAGTCTTAACAGAGAGACCCTGCTAATTAAGAAATAACAAGTGATTAGAGAGGCTTCACCCAGCAACTGATGGAAACAGATGCAGACCCATAGCCAAACATTAGGCGGAGCTCAGGGAATCCTTTGCAAGAGGGGGAAGAAGAATTGTAGGAGCCAGTGGGGTCGAGGGCACCACAAGAAAAACCACAGAGCCAAACTAACCTGGGCTCATGGGGGTTCATAGAGTCTGAACCGACAACCAGGGAGCCTGCATGGGCCCCACCTAGGCTCTCTGCGTATATGTTACAGTTGGGTAACTTGGTCTTGTGAGACTCCTTACAGTGAGAGCAGGGGCTGTCTCTGGCTCCATTGCCTGCTTTTGGGACCCTATTCCTCCTACCGGGACTGTCTCATCCAGCCTGAATAGGAGAGGAAGTACCTAGTCTCACCGCAACTTGATACACTATGGCTGACTGGTCTATGGAAGGCTCACCCATATCTGAAGAGAAATAGAGGAAGAGTAGATGGAGGAGGAGAAGGCAGGAGGAGGAACTGGGAGGAGAGGTGGGAGGGGAAACTTTGGTTGGGATGTAAAAGCAAAAAAATTAAAAAAAAAAAAACCCACCTCAATTAGCTTTCGAAGTATAACCCCTAAAAAAAAAGAAAGAAAGAAAAGAAAAGAAAAAAAGAAATACCAAGTGTTTTCACGAATCCTTATATTTTGCTTTGTGAATGTGTATAGCCCTTTCAAATCTCCTGTCCATTCAGTCATTCATTTGCTCCTTCATTTATTCAGCTACCAAGCATTTACCAACTTGGCAACAGACCCTGGGGATATTCCTGGGTAAACTCTTCTTAGTTGCTGCCATGATGAGTCTCTGAAAGACAGCCATGCCAAGAGCTGGTTTAGGATGAAGAGGAATATTCCTAGCCGTGGGAAATGGAGGGCTGAAGCCATTCCATAAAATCTTGACACAGAGAGAAGGATGAAGAGTCCAGAAACCCTGAAGGGACAACGATAAAGTGACAACCAGAAACATGCCTGCATACACTATGAGCTCAGCTTTATCTTTTGGTTAAATTCCATACATTTATTACGTTAAATGGCATGAAGGGACTTGAGTCTAGTCTTGCCCTCTGAATGTCACAGTTTTTGAATATTGCCAGTCTTCACCAAATCTCTTCCTCGGCCGCTCCCTTCTGAAGGATCCAGTAAATGAGAACAGCCACCCAGGCCAGTCTCCCCACCCCCAGCCGCTTACATACCCCTCCCTCCCTCCACATGGGTTTCACCTTGAAGGAGTTTGCTTATTTACCATGGATTAAGCCCAGTACCGGTTTAGTAGGGATTAACATGGAAGCGAGAAGAATTTATTTACTGAGCCAAGACGTTTTTGCCTTTGTTTCCTGTGAGTCAGATTATATTTCTCTTCTGCTCAGCATCTTCCGATGACTGCTTTTCACTGAGAATAAAGCCTTGCCAAGGTCTTGAACTGGGGCTCCCGCTTCACTCCAAACATTGTGCCCCTTCCTGGCCCGGGGTCTCTGACCTTGCTTCCTCATCTCCTAGACATTTCTCCTAGACACCTGCCTAGCTTGGGCTCTCTCCTTAAGTGTCTCCTTAGAGAGGCTGTCTGTAGCCTCCCTGTCCAAGGTAACCGCCATGTTGCCTTTTCTCTGTGATTCTCCTAGCCACCTTGTGTTCATAGCACACATCTCCACAATGTAAGACATGCATGATGATCGTCTACCTTTATGCTGCTGCAGACGCTGCTCCTTGGGACAAGAATGGCAGCTCTGGTTTGGTCATTGCTTGCCCCGCCCCCAAGTCCGTCTCTGGCACACGCTGCACACTTAATATGCATTTGACCCGTGAGTGATCCCACAAATGAATAAACATGTGTGCGGCCGGCACTGGTCTCTCATTCTATGACCGCATGCTTCTTGGTCCCATAATGTGGAGAGGATCTTCTTCATACTCGGGCCCAGAGACGTTACTTAGTTCCCAGGCTCAACTGCCAGTACTGTGAATAGGGCCAGAAGGGCCCAAGATACTAAACTGAGTCCCCATTTGCTTTGACCAAATCCGTGTGTTCTAATGATACCAAGGGTGGGGGAGGGGAGGGGATCTTTCCCCAAGGGAAGGGCTCTCTTTTCCTTTGTGACGCTGAAATACAGGGACTCGTGTGGCAGAGAGCCAGCTGCACCAACACTGCCAGGGGAAACCCGGGCATCATCTTCTGCGACACCCTTTATGATTATGTAGGTGAATCGCACGCTCACAGCTGATTAAACACAAGTTTACCGTGTTTCCTCTTAGCCTATCACATTCTTCTCTGGCTCCCCGCGGTAACTGATTTGTGTTTTATCTGCTTTGCTTTGTTGTTACTTTTTTGGACGGGCTTGTGGAGAAAGAACTGTTCATCCGTCCCCTCTGCACACCCCATATGGTCCTCCCTCACTCCGTCTTCAGCTTCCCTCGAAATCCATCCCCCACGGCTGCGAACACTGTTTCAGCTGTTGCTTTATTTGGAGAATTCCTTATTTAAGAACTGGTTCATCCTCCGAGTCGATAGCGCATTAATCACTTGTGTTATCTCCTCAGATTACCTTTCACAGTTGGTTTAGTTTCAATTCCCAAGTTCATTTTATTTGAGAAACATGTCGGCATGATAGCGATTTACCGTAGCCACAGCAGAGGCACATAGAGCAGAGGCCGATGCTTCGCCGATGTATCAGCAGGAAGAGGGATGCTTGCTAAAATATGTCCACCTCACAGCCCAGCTCACTCCCCTGTGGGAGTTTGGCTTGTGCTCTGGGTCTCGGTTTTTGCAGTGGCCAACAAGGATGACAGTCATCACCTCTGTTGACTGCCAAGGCTACTTCAAGGTTTGATTCATCATGTTTGAGGTAGATTCCCCACCGCCACCACTAAAGCACTGTACAGTATACCAGTCTCAGAAAGGAAATGTATAAAATCAACTGCCATCCTAAATATGTAATTAAAAAATTACTTGAAAGGTATCCTTGTGCTGACGACATCAGAGAGCTTTATTCTATTGCCGAGTAATTTAATATGTGATGCTTTGTAAATGAGTTCACATTCAATGTGGATAAAGAAAATAAACACTCTCTTCCCAGTGCTGGGGGAGGGGCTCTCTTTAACGTGTGGCTACTGCCGACATTTCTGGAAAGTACATCGGCTTGTGGATGCCTCCTGAGAGGATCAGCAGAGATGATTGACTTCCAAGGCCACACAGCAAGACAGCCACGAAGCAAGGGCAGACTGAAATCCCTGAATCTCTGAGTTGCTAGCCTGCCTCTGACCACGAGGCTCTGTAGCCTCCTTTTGCAAATAATTGCTCTCATTTAATGATTTTTTTTAAAAAAGCCATCAGGGATGTTTCCACAGGACAAAATAGGGAGGATTTGCCCACTTAGCTATTAATCTTCAGGCAGTCCTGGTGACATGAGAATTTCTCATAATGTGCTATAGAGCGGGGAGGGGGATGCCAAGAAGGTAATTAAAATTGCTGTCATACCTTTAGGCTACTACAGACTACAGGGTGCCGTGAAGGTCAGTCATGTAAGGCGAAGCCTGTGCTTATAAAAATAAACCCAGCATTCTTGAGCGTCACAAAGGGCGGTGTGTATTCTGGTTTAGAAACTCAGCTGCTTGATGAGAAACTATGGAGCCATGACTTCCAGGGGGAGCTGTCAAGATCGTGAGTGGACGAGAATCTATCTAGATGCATAAAATGCTGACAATGTCGCATATATGGCTAGGGGTGGATTACTAGAGTGTGTGCGGGGTCTGGGGGGCGTTAACGTGGATGCTGTATAGGGAGACAGGGAGTCTGCAGGATGAACAGGCTGGAAAGCAGATCACAACCCAGCTTCCTAGTTCTTTTTTTAGGAGGTTGTGAGGCAGATCTTACGTGCTTCAGTCGGAAGACTTATTCTTATGAATGCCCAGAGCCGACAGTGGGAAGGACCCTGAGAACCAGAGCTTTCTTCTCTGCCTCTTGCATACATCTCATCAGAATGGAGAAACATCTAACCATCAGCACGAAAGTGACTCTGGGATCCGTGTCTTAAAAGAAAAGTACTTTACCAAAGCGAGGTTTAGTGGTGGTTGTTTCTAGTTTGTTTTATTTTCTGAGCACCCCATGGAGAAATGAGAAAACCTCAACTGTGTCTTTGGGTACATTTTAAACACTTAAGTTTAACGGACTGAAGCAGGTTGACAAGGTGAGGGGTAATGTGTTCAGCTTGTAGGGAATGCGTTTGAAACCCACTGAAGCTGAGCGAAACTCTGTTCAGGCATGGCCAAGCTTCTAAAGCAACTATTTATGCTCATCACAGTCAGTTTGACAGGTAGGTAAAGCCATAAAGGTCAAAATAGAAGATATTCTGTGATTTAAGGATGAACCACCCTATGCTTCACATCTGGCTATGATGCTGTGGCAGCTACTGTGTTTTGGGGACATGGTCAACAGAGGACCCCGGCTGACCTAGAGGGACCAGAGCCTAGTGGCACCTCTAGGAATCTTGGGAGGCTCTGTGCACTTTCTAGAGTCCCCAGAGGGTGTCACTCCACACGTACACATGAACAGAATGCACAGAGGTCCTATGTGGACCTAAAGATCGCTTTTCGAGAAGCCTGAAGCTAGAGTTCATCTAGTCTCACAACACTCAAGGAGGTCAGAGTCTTGGCTGTTTATTAAAATAAAGGCATCATTTTTGCAACGACCCCGTGCAGTTCATGAACATCAGCCCTACGTCACTCAGGAGCTCAGTCTCACAATTGTAGTAAGCTCTTGGGGAAAGGAAACCCTTGACCAAAGACCCACAGCCTAGGAGATGTACTTGAGGCTGGCGGTCACCACTGTGGGACATTTGCCTCTCCCGCTCATGATCATTTACCCACAGTCATTAGAAGCGTCTTCCTGAGCCTAAACTGAAATCTTGCGGGTCCCACAAATTGAGCAATGATTGCCAGCGCTGTAGAGCCAGCTTCTAGAGAATGTCTAAGAATGAAAGGGGATCGGCAGGAAGCTGGGGAAGTTCAAACAGGAAGTGCCAGGTCCACGCAGCCACAATGTTCAGTCCCACGATTTATCAAGTTCGGGACATTCCATCCTGTGTGGTATAGACTTTACAACAAAACCTTACATGCTTTATTTATTTATTTATTTATACCTTTTTCTCCAATTTATTCCCCCACCCCCTATTTTTTTTTAACAAGAACCCACAAATTTTTAGGCTAGGAATGTAGCTCAGTGGATAGAATGCTTGCCTACCATAGTCAAAGTCCTGGGTTCAATCCCTTAGTACTTCCAAACCAGACATGATGACACATGCCAGTAATCCTATCACTTGGGAGGTTGAGGCAGGAGGATCAGATTTAAAACAAAAGAAAAAAAAAAGGCAGTTAATTTTTTTTGTTATGTTTACTTTTTATTTATTTATTTATTTATTTATTTTCCTTTCTTGAGACAGGGTCTCAGCAACCCTGGCTGACCTTTCCAATGGGCCATGTAGCCAAAGATGACCTTGATCTTCCCAATTGTTGGGATGGCAAGTGTGTGCCATCTGTCAATTACCCAGTTCTAAAACCTTCCAAAGGAATCATCCTAGGTCATCCTTCCTATCCCGACCCCACGTCCAAGTTACCGGGCAGTCTGTCAGTGCCTTCTCCAAAACATATGCGCCCACCCCTCTCCGTTTGCCTAGCCATCTCCCCAGTCCAGGTCATTATCTCATCTCCTGTGGCATCAGGGCTGGTCTCAGTCTCTTCGGACCCCCTTTCTACCCAGTTGCAGTACTAATACTCCTAAAATGGAAATGACAGCGAATCATTCTCCTTCACTAAACCCTTTAATTGCTTCCCACAGCTGGAATTAAGTGCTGCGTCCTACTAATGGCAGGCAGCAAGGCTCTGTCAGCCTCAGGACCCCGCCCTCTTGTTTACTCCAGATCGGTGATCTCTGTTTCCTGCCTGCATCACATTCGCTTAGAGACCCAAAGGAGACCAATGTAGTCCAGGCACGCGGGCACTGTTTTAACAATGAGTGCTGAAGGAGAGAGAAAACACACGCCACACAGGCAATACAGATGGAAGGATCTGGAGGAAGGGCTCAGTGGGTAAGAGACCTTGCTGTACAGGAGGAGAACCTAAGGGTGAATCCACATAAAACGCAGGCGTGACCTCACACCACTGTAACCCAGCCTCAGAGGACTGAGACAAACAGATCCCAGGAGCTTGGATGAGGTTCAGGTTCAGGGAGAAACCTCAAGGGAACAGGAAGAGAGCAATAAAGGAAGTGTCTAATGTCTTCTTCTGTCCTTTCCTTGAATGCACATGGGTGCACGTGTCCACACCCAGGCATGTGATGTATGCATATGCACACATAAACACAGAAAGAATCTTAATTTATAGGTAACCAATTTGTTTTCCTCTTATGGGCACTCCAGGCAGACACATTCAGATGGAACAGTTGAGAACAATTAAAAAGCTTGCTTTGAAGGTTTGTAAAAAATATAGGTTGCATACCAAGAGGAGATATCTTGCACAGCCATATTCCCAGGATGCAGTTGGGTGCCCTAAGCATCTTCAAGCATCTGTGGTTGTTTTGCAGAACAGAGAACTTCCACTCCTTCTGGTCAAAGGACAAAGCCCCGGAGAAATACAAATGCAATTTAAAAGAGTTCTTGGTCAGTTTAGCCATTTGCATTCAAAAGAAATTATTTCTGAAGCATCCCTTTCAGAATTCCAATTAGAGATATAAAATGCCCACAACGTAAATGGGAAGGTTTAAATTGAGGTGTAGATTCATATTGAGGTTACTAACTTAATAATGTTTGAGACATCAAATAAATGTTCCATCGTGCTTTGTTCGTAACGCATGCAAGTTATATCTGGGTTAGTTTGGGTTAATAGTCCCTTTAATTATCCTAATGAGCCTTCCTCGCTCGCCCAAGCTATATTCTCCTTCCTTTTGGCCTCATACCACTGTCTATTTTTAACAGCCTCCCTAAAATGGGTGTCAAGGGAGTCAGTGGTGTCTGGGAGAGGAGAGTTTATGTCTGAGACTCTGAATTCATTCATTGATTCTACAGAGATTTAAGCATACCTACTGTGCACCAGACTCTGGGCAGTGGAGACAGAGCAGGAACAAGGCAGTTTGTGCCTTGCAAGAAGAGCCTTAAGTCTGGTTAATGCCGGTTAGCATGGAAACAGCATGTGAAGAAGAACCCGTAAGGAAAGAGGTTACGGCAGCGTAGCCTGTTCAGGGATGGTGTCTAGGAGGGCTGTGATTTGATGGGTGTAAAATTCAAATAAATCAAGCAGAAATGTGGGTGTCCCCAGCGGGGGAACCAGCTCCAGTGGACCTAGAGGCATCCTCTAGGCACTGAGCACCCCTGACACTCAGCCCTGGTCAGACACACTGTCCCCTGGAGCACAGGGGCCTTCCCTTACCTGTCCTCTGGACCTCTGGTGCCTCTCCATCCCCCTGGTTTAGTTCATCTGTTTCCTACCCTGTTATCACTCTCTTATTCCAGTTTCAACTGGGAAATCCTCGAAAGGCACCTTCCCGCCTCCTAAAATCTCTTGTGCGTTATTAGAACAAGGTGAAGGGAAATGCACACGGCCCCCACGCTGTGAATGTCACTCAAAGGCGCCTTGTGGCAACAACTATCCGAATGACTTTAATTCCGTATTGATGCAATTTGGGGTCAGAAAGGCTACATTTGCCTGTCTGCCTATCCCTTCCTTCATCTTCCTGCAGCAAAAGCTTCTCACCAGCAAGAGCCTTCTTCGTCTGGCTGCATTGTTTCCCAAGTGTCCAGCGGAGCTTTCGGCTCGTGTTAGGCATTCCAGAAATATTTGTTGAAACATTTTCATTCATTTTACGGGGGATAGGATGCTCTGACCATCTTGACTCCCAAGAGCTCCTGGGGGTCCAAAGAAAGAGGCAGTGTTTCCTCGGAGTGGGTGGTCGAGGTTCTAACAATGCCAGTAAACCGTAGACAAGGCTGTTCAAAAGAGGGCAGGAACCCTGGGGCTCTCTCCTCGGGGCTTTGACTAAAGCCTGCTTTGCTAAATGTTATCTCTTTGTGGCAGGTAGATATGATTTTTTAAACATTTTTTTTTTTTAGCATGCACTCTCATATGCCCTGTAAATCCACTCATCATTCAGAGCCTGGGGGCGGGTTTGGGGGGGTCTGGGGGTGGGGAGACCTTTCTGGGTCACTACTTGAAGAGACATAAGCACCGATGGACCAATGTCCCTAGACTTTCCGAGGCTAAGACCAGCCACTCCTGAGAAGTCCCTGACCAGCCTTTGAATCTGCTCTTGGGATAGGGGCGCTTTTATACCAAGAGCCCCAGGATCCCTGGACACCCTGTTACCGCAGGGTGGGTGCAGCTAACCACGGGGTCACCCTCCTCTTCCCTTTGCTCTCTCTGAGCTGCCCTTGGGCCCTTTCCAGCCTATGAAGTTCCTCCTGTGACTCCCCCACTCTGAGAGCGGCTGTCTCCTCACTTCAATGAGCACAGCTACCTCTACTCAGGGCCCATCAAAATCCCCTGAGGCAAAGAAACAGTCGCCGCTGCCCGTGTGCCATGAAAAGCAGGACAGAGAACAAGCAGAGACTATCAAGACATTCCCATGCCACACACAGTCCCGCTCGACCATTTCAACTGGTCTTGTTCAGGTACCAGTTAAAGAAACACCCTTAGGAGGACCCCAGGATGAGGGCCAAATGCCCAATATTGACAACATTCTCTCACTCCCTGGACAATAAAGAGAAATGGAGGACTCTTGGCCAGGCTCAATTCCCTGTGTTCCCAGCATCGGAAGGCTCTTGCCAGCTCCTCTTTAAATCCTGTCAACTCCCCCAGCTTCCCAGGAACCTTTCTGGTACGTGATCCTTTTCACCCTTCTGCCCCGGAGAAGCTTTCTTCCACCCTCTCCTCAAACCGCTAGGAAGAGTCCCTGAAACTTCAAAAGTGACTCGTTCAGACACTGCTGTGGTGGGTAGAATATAAATGTTCCAGAGTCCTGACATCTTCTATGGGGGATCTTTCAAAAAGGACTTCAAAGAAAGTGCTCTCCGGCTTTGAGAATTTCCCACATAAGTAATAAATGAAAATAATTGCCCCTTTCTAGATGTATCTGATTTCGTCGAGAGAGACCGGGTTGTTAAATAGACTGGAGAGCCTGAGAATGTGCCTGGGGCCTCAGCGGTGCCTGGACCCTCAAGGGAGCATTTGAGGGGCCTCTGGTATCACTGCCTCCTCCCAACAGCCTCCAGGATGGTGTGTGGGCACTGGCATTTGGAAATAAACTCTATTCTCTCTTGGGGTAATTATTATTTTTCTTTTCTAAATACTGAATTCATTAGGTATTGTTGTTCGAGGCAGGGTCTCAATGTAGCCCAGGCTGGCCTCAAACAGACTTTGCAGTAGTCAAATACGACCTTGAACTTCTGATCCTCTGGCCTCTTCCCCAAGTTCTGGGATTACAGGCATGTGCTCTAGCAGGCCCAGTTGGTGAAGTGACGGAGATTGAAGCCAGGGCTTTGACATGCTCAGTAAGCACTCTACCCAATGAGGTACATCCTCAGCCACTAAATCGACGGTTTTAATGAATGAAGTTGTTTCAGTGAAATTAAAACCTGAAACAACGTCTTCTTGAGAGTGTGGCATTTCCCCTGTTTATAGAACCGTATGATACCTGTCACATGACTTAGGGGCTGGTGCCGAGCTAAAGGGAGAGGCTTAGGCATTCGTGCCCACCCCTCCACTGGAAGAGGAGTAATAAAAAAAAAAAAATGAAGTAAATGTTCCCATTCTGGTCCTCAGTGTCCCTAGAATAGTCCCTGCCTCGTGGAGCTTTTGAGAAGACTGGATAAAGTAACATCTGGAAAAATGCACAGCCCCACTGGGGTGCTCAGGGCCAGTGCTAAGGAAGTTAGCTGGCTTAGTTGCTAACTTAGGAGATCAGCCACATTCTGACCCACAGGGTCAGTCCTGGATGCCCATCAGAATTTGCTGGGTGTTTTTTCTTTCTTACTTCCTCTTTTTTTTTCCCCACTTTTCTTAAAATCCAAGCTTATGCTCATCTGTGGACCGTGAGTTAACTGTCCTGCTGAAGAACTTTCCAGGTGTTTCTGATGTGCAGCTAGGTGAGGCCAAAAAACTTGTAAGGCCAAGGACCACACCTATCACTGAATGAAAGCCGGCCAGGTGGTAAAGGGATGGGGACTTCAATATCATAGCGAAGATTCCAACTTGAAGTTTGAAAGTTTTGAAAATGCCATCCTTTGTTATTAGCAAATATATAATTGCTAGGAAAAGATAAATAACAATGGCCAGCTTAATCAAAGTAAAGCAATTAGGCTTACTATAATGTGCGCTCAGCACTCAGAAGGCCCGGGCAGAAGGGTCCACGCAAGTTCAAGGCCAGCCTGGGATACACAGTGAGCCACCAGAGGCCAGACTACATAGTAAGACTTGGCCTTAACAAAAAACAAAAAAACAAAACAAAACAAAAACAAACAAAAACAAAAAAAAACACAAATCAAATAAACAATAATAATAATAATAATAATTGAAAACAAAACTGAGTTCCCCAGCTGTCCTGTGTCTAGGGAAGCCTTGTTGACCCAGTTAAAAGCCAGAAAACAAAAGCACATCTAAATTAACAAGGGGGCAGTCATTTAATGCAGAAACCCAGTTAACATAAAGAGACACAAAGCCAAACAATAGGTCAGACTTCAGACGATACTGCATAGTGTTACGGATCGGCTCTTACACAGTTGGTCTGTTGTTCTTATGCGTTTGAATCCAGTACAAAGACAGAGAGTTGACTTCAATTCATGAAAAGTAACAGTAAGGCAACAGAAGAATAATCCTCTGGTGACAAGGAGCAGCCACCAATAACGCACGAGTAGCAGGTGCTGACACAAGACACCGTTAAGGACCAGTTCTGAAGATGCTGCATTAAAAAATCGAACAAGCCTGATACAGTGACAAGAAAATTATACTCGTTTTGTTATGAATCCTTTCGCAGATAGAAACAACTCTCCGGCGATCGTTATATACAAACTTTCTGAAACAAATGGAGATCGTACAAATTTTTCCCATCGCTGTTCCTCGTTTCTGATGCCTATAAATGTCCCGTGGCACACTGTTCCTCATTTCGCACAGCCAATGCATAAATAGTCATTAAAGCACTTGAACCCACGGTAGTCTCGTCCTTAGGAAGGTTGGGAGGTTCTGTGTGGATTTTCCCATCAGTCATCTGGAAAGGGCTGCAGGCAACAGGTTGGAATGTAAAAGACCTCTTTGTGCTTGGAACCCTGGGGTGAACTCAGTTCCGCTCCCATTTTGGAGGGACCCCACTCTGTAGCTGGGCCTTCGACGACGACCAGGGACGGTGCGGACAGTCATACCGTGGAGTCCCTGCCAGACTTGAGATGTGCAATCTTGGTCCGGCTAATAAACGGGTAGGCGATGCAGAGCCCTCCAGCTGCCACGATAAAACCCAGACTGCACCAGGCACAAAAGATGGACCAGCTGTAGCCGTGTTCCACATCGTGAGGCAGGCTGTAAAGGAGTTTCGGGACCCGGTTCAAATCATAGGAGACGCTGGCGGCGTATGTGCAGAGAGAGATGGTGCAAAATATGCCTGTGAGTGATACAAAGAGAACAGAACGATCAGTCGCACGCGTTTGCTTGTGTCCAGGCAAGACGCCGGACGAGCCTCCGTGAAAATCAGACCGCTCCAAAGGCGGAATTCCGTTACTTGAACGGATTCATTCCGTAAAGCGTTGACAAACTGCAGGGACAGTTCAGGTCATTTGGGTCACTTAGGTTTGTTCTGCCTGGTGTAAATAATGCTGCATGTTTCAGTTCGGTTGTGTTCTTATGTCTTTCACAATTAATTAAAAAATCTGCTCTTTCGGTGGTGGTGGTGGCGGCGGCGGCGGCAGCGGCGCACCACCTCTAATCCCAGCACTCAGGAGGCAGAGGCAGGTGGATCTCTGTGAGTTCGAGGCCAGCTTGGTCTACAAAGTTCCAGGATAGCCAGGCCTGTTACACAGAGAAATTCTGTCTCAAAAAACCCCCAAACCAACTAACCAACCAAACAAACAAAAACTGGTCTTTGGTTTTGTGTGTGTATGCAGTTGTGTGTGTGTGTGTGTGTGTGTGTGTGTGTGTGTGTGTGTGTGTATACATGTATGAGTATCTATGTGCTGGTGCATGTCCATGTGCAGGTATGCATGGAAGCCACAGGATAATCTCAGGTGTCATTCTTGAGGTGCTCTCCACTAATTTTTTTTTGAGACAGAGTCTCTCATCTCTCCCAAGCCTGGAGGCCAACCAAGCAGACCAGGTTGGTTGGGCTGTGAGCCTCAGACATCATCTCTCTCTGTCTCCCTAGTCCTGGAGATCAAATCCCAGTTCTCATGGAAGCTGGCACTTTACCAACGAAACTATCACCCCCCAGGCTGTGTTTTTTGGTGCTGTTGTTGTTTGTTTTTCTGAGACGGAGTTTCATTTAGCCCAGGTTCTTCCTGGAAGTCACTGAGGATGACCCTTGCACATTGGAGCCTCCTGTTGCCACCTCTGGAGCGCTGGGATCACCAGCATGCATCACCACACCTGATTTTTAGGTAATGCTGGAGACTGAGTCCTGTATACAAGGCACGCACTCTACCAACCGAGTGACACTCTCAGCCCTTAAAAATTGTTTTTAGGGAAAAAGAACTCTAACAATCTTTCAGATCTAACACTAAACAGCTGTCATTTCCTTTGCTCTGCCAGATCTACATTTTCATAGAGCTGCCCTCATTGTACAAAGTCATCTTGCTTTTCTTTCTTTTTCTTTTCTGTACACATTGGTTTTATTGTAGCAAAGCAACTTGGACACTTCAACATTTAAAATAAGCATCTCTTGATTATTATATTCATCATGCTGCCTGTAAGAGTAAATGAATTATTAGAAGTAGCTATTTTTTTTTGGTAAGATACAGAATCTAACACACACTAGACCTTCATCGATTTTTTAAAAAAAAAATAACGAATACTTCCAAGTAATATAAATTACGTCTAGGAATTTGGAATTGATGTGAAAATCTTAGTAAAGGTATTGTGCACTTTAATCGTGCAATTTGTAATTAATTTGAGTGGTACATATATGTGCCATATATGTGTGTATATGTGCATATGATATATATGGTATATTTTATATATATATATAACAATATTTTACCTTATCATATCAATATGTGTATGTACAATTGTCCTTTAAGAACACTAAAGTCAGGGCTGGGTAGACAAAACAAGGGCTCATTTGGTAAAGTTCTTGCCTTGCAAGCATGAAAGTCTTGATTTAATAGCCACATAAAAAGCCAATCGTACTGGCACATACTTATAATCACAGTATTAAGAAGGAAGAGACAGGCAGATAAATTCTTAGGGTTTACTAGCCAGCCAGCCTAGCTCATTGGGCCAGCACAACACACACACACACACACACACACACACACACACACACACACACACACCACTTACAAACATGTTTCTTAGTGCCCGAGTGACGGTCCAAGGATGTAAATGCTTCCTGCTCCCTAATGGTCCCTCAGGAATGTTTTAGAGGAGTGGGTATAGGATGAGAATGGGGTGCTTGCCAAGTTCATGAAATAAAATGAACAAATGAAAACAGAAACTGGCATTTCAATCAAGTGTCAGAATGTCCAAACCCCGCACGGTCTCTCATCCTGCCCTCCCTGGATTGTCACTGTGGACAGAGGAAGTGTCATCTGTTGGCTGGGAAATGGCTTTCACATCCTTGGGGATACACAAGGCACAGATTTTAAAACTGAAAAGACAGAGGCAAAAAGAAGCAAGAACTCTACCCCGTCTTAATCTGCAGCTTTGGAGATCAAAGCCACTAGCAGAGAAACAAACTCAGAGCAAGCAGCAGTTTGCAAGGAATGAAGATCACCCTACACCCTAACGCCATTTTACAACCTCTTGACCGCCGCCTCCATTTGGATCATGCAAAAGCACATTACCCAAATCTTTTTCCAAATGTACACTCGGAAAATAAACATTCTAAAACAAAAGTACTCTGTCTGAGATAATTTGGTATTCCCTACTCTTTGTCTGGCTTTGTTTCTAAGCTCAAAAATAAATGTTTTTGTTTTTCTGAAAAGGATAAAGTAATATCGCTTGAATTTTTTTTTTTTTTTTTTTTTTTTTTTTTTTTTTTTTTTTTTTTTTTTTAAGAAACATGGTTTCTCTGTGTAGCTCTGGCTGTCCTGGAACTCACTCTGTAGACCAGGCTGGCTTCGAACTCAGAGATCTGCCTATCTCTGCCTCCAGAGTGCTGGGACTAAAGGCGTGCGTCACCACCCAGCTCTGCAGTTTTTGTTTTGTTTTTTTGTTTGTTTGTTTTTGTTGTTGTTTAGCAACAGACATATCATTCAAGTTGTCCAATAGGGAAACAAGAATGGAAATCATTCTTTGATCAAGGAATAAACCATTTAAGAGAACTTCCCAGCTTTTCTCAAACCCCATGAAGAACAAATGTCCTTACATCTGTCCACATGACTGCACTGACAATAAGAACCATGTTTGTGAACAATAAGACCCTGAAGGGATGCTGGTACTAGAACAATAGAGCTGTTGGGGGAGGGGGGCGGGGATTGATCTCTGGAACATCAACAGGTAAACCATAATGGTGCAACAATGACCTCTTCCCAGGGAAAACAGCTTCATCCTGCACTCAGACGTCTGCACACAGCTGACTGCCTAAAAGCACGCATTTTTACAAGCAGCATGATGTTAATGACCTCTGAAAGCTTGAGTTCAAGCTTGGATTTTCCAAGCATCCTTTGATGTAAAATGCACTGGGCTGGGCTGCAAGAAATATTCATTGTAGTCTCAGCTCTTCGTGACCCTGATATTGCCTCCCTCGCCTTCCCTGGGGCCTTCGTGGAGAACTGGGGCATGCCCACACAAGTCCCTTATAGTGTCAACCCTCCTATTCTTGCTAATCCCAAATAAGACACAGAATAAGTCTATTCCCCAAGATGTCTTCGTGTCTATAGCACTATTAGGAAACTTAGCTTTAAAAAAAAAAAATGCAACAGCTTACATAGCTTTCTGAATAAACTCCCTTGAATTTTATCTCAAATGTTGATTTTTATGAGCACCCCCTCCCTCCAAGGACTCTATGGAACTGCTTTCGGTGTGATGTGTTTTATTATTACACCCTCGGTTCATGCTGAATAGAAAGGATGCTAAGAAGCCATCTAATCTGAAGACATGACCAGGCCAAAGGGTTCTCTCGGCCTCGTGTCCTGAATGAGTCTGTGTTTTCCTGGGCACCTGGTGAGTTCAGACCTCATGGACTCTGTGTGGAGTGTATCTAACTGGATTTCTTTTCTTTTCTTTCTTTCTTTCTTTCTTTCTTTCTTTCTTTCTTTCTTTCTTTCTTTCTTTCTTTCTTTCTTTCTTTCTTTCTCTCTCTCTCTCTCTCTCTCTCTCTCTCTCTCTCTCTCTCTCTTTCTTTCTTTCTTTCTTTTTTTTGTCCAAGAGGCCAGGGCTGAAGGTCCCTAAAGCTAAATCTGTGTCCCTCCCCCTTCCATGAGCAAAATAGAGACTATTTTGGCAAGCTTTTTAGCTTCTACCCTCAGTCTCGGATCTAACTTGCATTGTGTTATGGTTTGGAGTTTAAATGTCCATCAACGGCCACGTGTTGAACTGTTGTTTATCAGCTTGTGAGTGTTAAATATAATAATAATAATAATAATTGTATGTCAGTGACGGGCCTGAGAAAGGAAGCTGACACACAATCATCCCATGAGCCAAAAAAGTCCAGAGGAAAGAGGAGACAGTAGTAGGGGAGGAGAATTAGTGTTAGCCTCTTTTCCCAGGTCACAGCACTGAATGTTAAATATAATAGTAAATGGAGTGACCAGTTGGGAAAGACAGGTGATTATGTGTCAATCTCTTTCTGGAGCCGACCACTCTCTTATTATATTTAACAGTGGGCATGACTGAGAAACAGTGGAATCTTTGGCAGATGGGGAATGGCAGAAGAAAATTAGGTCACGGGGTCACAGCCCCCTTGAAGGAGCTATTGGAACTCTATGGGCTTATTCTGTCTCCGGTCCCAAAGCAATGGGGCTAAGAGACCATGGACTGAAAACTCGGAAACCGTGGACCCAAAAAAGCAAACAAAACCTTTCTTCCTTTTCAATTGGTTTACCCAGGCATTTTGTCACTGCTATGGAATGCTAACACATCTTACAAATCTGATTGTCCCTTTCTATTACTTTTTTTTTCTTCCTTGCCTATATTTATTTTACCATGAAATACCACATGTGTCTCCTAGCCAGCCACTCAGGTCCTTTTGGCAAGAGGTACTCATCAAACTGATGAAATGTTATCTCCTTGCCTCACGGGCCATGGCATGAGAGAGAGCCAGGTCTACTGGCCCACTCAGGTGTCCCCTGTCTGCCCTATCCTCTTCTCACAATGTCCCCTCTGCCTCCAGTGGTGTGGTCTCTCCTTCTAGAAGCTCTTGGAGTTGTTCTAGATGAGACGAAATCCAAGGAGAGATGAACAGGAGGAGCTATTCCATCCAGACCCTGGAGTCCCTGAGGAAGTCTGAAAACATGAAATGGCTACCACTGTTCTTAGTACAATGGAAAGGCTTATTCATGGTCATACAAGGAAATGTAGTGAGAGAAGACAAACTTTTACAAGATCTTGTAAAGAGAAGTTTGTCCCATTCAAGATTTAAAAAAATAAAATCCAGCTGGGTGTATCACCCCTTTCATTCCAGTACTTGGGAGGCAGATGTAGGTCGGTCTCTGTGAGTTTGAGGCCAGTCTGGTCTACATAGTGAGTTCCAAGACACCCAGAACTACATAGTGAGACCTTGTCTCAAAGCAAACAAGTAATCCTAAATCCTAAATTTGATCACATCAGGGGGAAAAAAATAACTTGTTTTAAATAACAAAGGCATGCCTACTGACTGCAGCCAGATTTATAGTTTAGGCCAGTTTTGATATAAGCTTGATTTTAAATGCCTCACACATCTTACAGTGTTCGTGTGTATGAGCTTGATAAAGCTACCGTAGCAATGAACTACAGACAGAGAGGATTAAAGAAAGAAAGCTATATTCTCAGAATTCCAGAGACTGTGAATCTAAGCTCGAGGCATCAGTATAAGGGTTTGCTTCTGAAACCACCTGACCTTGGACATGGCTGCCTTTCCCTCATCACTTCACGTGTAACCATTCAAATCTCCCCCTTCTCCAAGACCAACACCCTCTACCCGGCTTACGACCCAACATGTTGCCCTAATTTGATGTGAGTTTCTCTTTAAAGTCCCTGTTTCCAAGTTAAGTCACACGTTGAGGTCCTAGGGGGTGGGAATTCAACATTATAAATGTTGGGAAATTCAACTTAACCCTTAGCATTGGGTGTGTTTGGGTCTGCTAACTGGATAGAGTATACTTCTATTTCTTTTACAGGTCTTAGCAAGATTGCACTGTCTTAACGTAGTATGTTAGCACTTTTTATTATCTTCTATGTCCTGGACCTAGTTCTCGTTAGATGAGAGGTGGTTTTATGTGATTCCCTTAGATCTAGAACCCAAAGTGTTCTATCATTTCCCAACATGCATTGCAAGCAAAGATAGTAGGTGCCTCTTGGATTACCTGTAATTTCTACACAGTGGCTACCAGGCATACGCTCATAGAGTCAAGAAAGCCTGCTAAACAAAACTGAACTCTACAATTAACTGATTAATACCCTCTTAAGAAGTAATTCATGGGGGGCTGGTAAGATGGCTCAGTGGCTAGAAGCGACTGTTGGTCTTGGAGGGTTAGGGTTTGATTCCCAGCTCTCACATGTTGGCTCACAACATCTGTAACTCCAATTCTGGGGATCCAATGCCCTCTTCTGGTCTATTTGGGCACTCCATACACATACATACTATACAAATACACAAGCAGGCAAAACCACTCAGACACACAATAAAAATAAATCTTTTTTTAAAACTTAAAAAAAAAAAAGTAGTTCATACCAAATTGCCCCATGAGGGAATGACCTACTCATGAAGTTATTTCAGGTCATACTGCATTCTTACCAGTAGCAATCTAGTTCATACAAGGGACAGAGAGGGGTATGCAGGTATGTTTGCATTCAAAAGTTCAAAAAAGCCAAGGCCTATCTTGAGGATCCATAGGAAGAAAGGTTAGTTTTCCATTCTTCAATCCCACTCTCCCTTCCCTCCCTCTTCTCCTCCAATAAGCTCAAACTTCCAGCCCAACCGGAGACCCCAGGAGAGAGAGAGGTTTCCCTGTCCTGAGCTTGTTCCTGGCTATAGCTGGAGTATCTTCAAAGAGTGAATAATTACCGGTTTCCTGACAACCCCTGTATGTGGCTACTTCTCTTATAAAATATTAAAGGGTTTTCTGCCGATATTCTTAATTAGAACGCACCATGACATCATAGAAGGGCAGGACTGGAGGGGATATTTTTAGATCGGGACAGCAAATAAATTGTTGCCACCGTCCCAGATCATCAGCCCGATTTCCTGCCCTAAAACCTCCGAGGTGCCCATGGCCAGCTTGGAAGATGTAATAAGGCTAACCGAGGCCCCTTGTTTTTGATCTCCCTCCTTTGAAGTGCTTAAAAGGCCCAAGAGTAGAAGCCACTTCCCTCGGCTCAGCCTGCTTGATAAACAACTGACTACAACACCCAGAGGCATAAACATCGATTTTCTTTTCCCTATGCCTTCAAAAGATAGCCTGCCCATCATTCCGGTCTTTTCGCCCTTTCAGCAAAAAAAAAGAGACTTGTTCCTTTTCACACAGATGAACTCAAAAAGCCTCACCTCCGTCGTCTTAACTAAATGATGTGGCAGGCCTGCCAGAGACAGACAAAACTTATAAAAATAAGTAAACAAACACAATGAAAAGATCCATGGTCTTCAATTCCTTTAAAAAAAAAAAAAAGCTAGTCTTTTTCTGCAATATGGCATCCATTTCCTTTAGAGGCAAAGTCTGCCCTGCTTAGTGTGACTATTTCATACATTTTTGTTGCAGACATGTTAATGTATTTGATTTTGCAACAATGCCCCAGACCTTGCCGACATGTTAGGTAACTCAGGCCGCATGTGCCCGCCATATGCTCTTACGAATATAAAATATTTAGGTCTTGAATTCCAAAACACACTGAGTCCCCAGGGTTTCAGATAATGTATCAAGTGTCTGTGGCTTAGGGTTGTAGTTGATGGACAGCCTAGATCATTCTAGGAGAAGACCTGCTACAGCAGCAGACCCCTTTTACTTAGATGCACGGAAGCAAAGGAAGGGCCAGGCCAGGGTGAGTGCTGGCTGCTCCTGATGCTTTGAGGGGCTGCCTGCACTCTGCTGTTGGCATGGGGGTGTCACATGCCATGCCACGTGTGCTCTTCCAGAAGGCTTCAGCCTTTGAAGGACCATAAGTACAGTTGGGAGTGAGACCGGCACCCAGGGAGGAAAACGGAATGCAAGCTTGCTTCAAATAGGAAGACTTCCGGTGTATTAAAAAAAAAAAAATAGCTAAGGGCCAGGGAGAGGTTTCAGCAGATGAAGCTGCTTGTCCAGCCCTGAGTTCCATCCTGGGAAGCCACATGGTGAAGGAGAGAACTGAATCCCGCAAGCTGTTCTCTGACCTCCACATACCACACACCACACCACACACACAAACACAAACACACACACACACACACACACACACACACACACACGCATGCACGTGCGCACACACACCTTAAAAATTTAATGACAGACAGATTAAAATTCCATAACAGATAAAAAATATACAAAAATTGAAAATATTGAACAAATTAACCCTTTAATGGCAACAATTACAACTAAATTAGTATTGTCATCCAACAGAATGCTTCGTTTACTCATTTTTTTTAAACATACATCTACATGTATGTGCTCGAGTGTGTGAGTGTGCACATGTTTATGGAGATCTCAGGACAACCCTGAGGAACTTTCTTTACCTTCCTTGAGACAGGGGCTCTCATTGGCTGGGAGCTCCCTAAGTAGGCGTGGCTGGCTGGTCAGCGATCCCTGGCGACTCTTCAGCCTTTGCCTCCCCACCGCTGAGATGACAAGCACACACCACCACATTCAGAATTCTATTTTTATGTGGGTTCTGAGGATTAAATGGAGGCCCTCATGCTTTGCGGGGTGTGTGTGTGTGTGTGTGTGTGTGTGTGTGTGTGTGTCTTTGCTGAGTCAGTGATCAACCCAGATGCTTCATTCACTCAATGTGGATAGAGTACTCATTCACACCACACTGAAGATAGTACATCCTAGCAACAGGCAGGGGCCTAAAGCCGGAAAAGGAGGGTCTCGCTGACTCAGTCCTCTGTGAATGCCACTGGGTTTGAGTGCGTAACCTCAGAGCATGTGATAATCACAGGTGTAATATGACGCCCCAGGTCCTTCTCCAGGAACCCTGGCAAGGCAGGAGAGTAGGGGTCGGGCACATGGGGTTGCAGCCCAACCCTCAGATGCAGACTGATGTCCAGAAGGAATCGTTCCACCCGCAAGTCTTCAAGGCTGGTCCGTGGGCCACGTGGCTGAAGGAGGAATGCTGTTCTGTGTCTCTCATCTTAGCAGCTCAGCTGTTACATCAC
Organism: Peromyscus maniculatus bairdii; assembly: GCF_049852395.1. NCBI lineage: Eukaryota > Metazoa > Chordata > Mammalia > Rodentia > Cricetidae > Peromyscus > Peromyscus maniculatus. The sequence continues at coordinate 49,690,393 of NC_134873.1, read as the reverse complement.
TGGGGTTCCCATTGAAGGGCTAGCTAATCAGTTCAGGCAGAGAATGAAGACGCCAGCCTATTAGAAGGGGCTAAGTTTAGCATCAAAAATCTGTGGGAGGGCTGCTGTCTCGAGGTGATGAAGGCAGCCTGCTTAATTAAAATCAATTCTTTTAACCCTTCTGTGTTTCCATGGCCCGACACTGCCTGGGAAGGCGCTCCAGCCAAAGCTATCTCATCTGGTGTCCCGAGAGGACTTTGGAGACATTGTTTGTAGCAACAAAATCAAAAGGAACCTCCCTACAACCCACTTCAAGTGACAGAAGAACACAGGACCCTGAAAACTGTCAGCTCTTCTGTGTGATGACAAGATGCTGGATTTTCACTTTCCTTTCAGTAAATACCATCTCCTTGGCCTCCCCAGAACTATTAGGCCTGGCTTGTGTGGCCTTATGATTTATTTCAATACTAATGGCTGTTTCATATTCTGAACATCCTTAGTTACTCATGCATTACCTCTAGTTTAAAAAAAAATGACCTTTAAAATAATCCTTCTGTGACTTTTGGTGTGGGGCCTTTCAAGAGTTTTGGGGAAGTGGTCAAGCATTACAATGTATAGCTGCAACCCCAAGATTCAGAGGACAGAGGCAGGACAGCCACAAGTTCAAAGCCAGCCTGGACTACATAGCAAGTTACAGACTATCCAGGGCTACATAGCAAGACTCTATTTGAAAAACAAATTAAAAAAAACCATGCTACAAGAAAGCAAACTACAACTCTTCAATGTATTTTGGGCTGGAAACCAAAAACTTGGGGTGCAACTCACAAAGGGGAGAGAAAGGGAGAGATTTTTACTGACTACGAAGCCCCAGCCAGGCTTAGATGAATCTTTGAACAATTTGATTACTTTGTCTGGGCTGTTCATTGACATGAACCCAGAGTCTGGCTTTACGGGTTCAAATCCCTCTTCCAAACCTTGGGAATCAGCTTCAAGCCTTCCTGAACTACGTCCCTGGCTCTCCCTCTAAACCCAGAAGAACTAACTTGGCTTTCTGCTCCGAATGATGCGGAGTCCATGGTCTGTCTGAATGTTTTGTCGGGGGTGTTTATGACAGTCCAGAGACAAGGCCCCAGCCCTGCATGGAGAAGGAGCTGAGTGGAGTAAAGAGGAAGGGGGGCTGTTTCTCATGTCAAGGCTACGAGGTGAGACCCTAGAAATGAAGCACCGCTTATCATTCATTGACTCTGAGAGAAATGTAGAGAAGATGGCGTGGACGTGGACGAGAATACCACACTGAAAACCATTCTTTTGTGCACTTAGTATATGCTAATAGAGCAAAAAAAAAAAAAACAAAAAAAAAAAACAAAGTGGGGTCAGCCCTGGAGGCATGTTGCTGCCAAGACACCAGCTTGATAAATCCCCCATAACAGAGGGAAGTATTGGGCGGGGGGAATCTTGTCATGGTCACTTGAGTACCAAAACCTAGGGTAGTGTTGGTTAAGCTGGGACAACATTGTGAGACTTGATTTGGCATTCTCTTACTATTCACACCTTTACTTCCTGGCGAAGGCTGAAAAGAAAATCATTTCTTCTCTGTGGCCACCTTCAGCTAGTCATTGACTCTAACTCCCACCTCCCTTTCAGACAGAAATATCCTTCAAACTTGTTAACCAAAAAAACCTAGCCATGTCTCTACGCCCCTTAGGCTTTAAGTAAAGTCATCCTTCGATGAAAACTTCTAGCAGTTTCCATCACCTTCCCTTCAAATTCATGCTCTTCTCTTCACTAAGAGATCTCTAAGGATTTGGTCCCTGACTATGGTGGTCCCCAACCTACCTTGTGTGGTTTATTTCCTATTGTTCTTCCTTCTATTGCTCGGAACACGCTCACCTCACTCTTGCCCAGGATCCGGGGCTGGTGGCTTCCTCAGCCCACAGTTCTCTGCCAACTTCCGGCTGCCCACTTCTCGTGGTTTAACTCAGAAATGGTTGCGTCAGCATCACCCAGCCCGACTGCACACTGCTCATCTTCTTCACAGCTTTTATTGCTATCACAGATCATTTCTTATGTCTCTCTATGATAAAAATGGGCGGTGACATCGCATGCTAGAGAAGCTGTGTGGTGTCTAAGACCAAGAATAGCCGCTAACATAGTAAGTCCTCCAATAGCGACGCCAAGGTACATATACTACAAGGGGACTTAATGCTATTGAACTTCCTCTCTTTGAGCAACCCTGAGAAAAAGTGGCCCATCTTTGTCAAGAGTCCAAGCCAGAATTCAAGACACAGAATTAAACAATGAGACAGAAAATATCACCACTGGATGGCTCTTTGGTTGTTGTTGTTTCGAGACAGGATTTCTCTGTGTAGTTTTGGTGCCTGTCCTGAATCTCACTCTGTAGACCAGGCTGGCCTCGAACTCACAGAGATCCTCCTGGCTCTGCCTCCCGAGTGCTGGGATTAAAGGCGTGCGCCACCACCACCCAGGCCGGCACCAGCACTGGCTCTAATGGACACTTCCCTCTGACCCACTAATGCTACCGTGGGAAAACAGGCAATGCCCTTTGGACACTGTTCCCTTTGAATTCTGTATTTCCTAGGAGAGCTGGGTGAGCTTCTTCTGCTTGCTCTCTTCCCACCCGTGAAAACAAAACGAATCGTGCTACGACCACGCCGAACGCCGGGCCGCCGAGAGGAAATCGATGGTGTGCAGTATACCTGTCATGAGGAACAGGAGTCCAGCCACGTGCTGGGTCAGGCTCTCCTCCCAGAAGAAGCTGACAGTGGCCACGATGCAGCCACACAGCAGGACAGCCACCGCCATGCCCAGGAAGCCAGCTGTTATTCTTCTTAGATCTAATCTCAAGACAGAAACAGACAGTCAAAATCGGAGGCGGGGGCAGGGAAGCGACTGAAAAGGCAGAACGAAGACTTCCATATGCCTTATGAGAAGAAATCAGGCAGGGCCTGGGGCCTGCAGGGTGGGGGGTTGGGGGGATTCTCACTCTGGGATGAGTGTACCTCCTCTGTATCCGTGAAGTCAGTTCAGAGGGGACAACCCCAGGGTAAACGTGAGTAACAAACAAGGTACATAGTAAAGGGGGTGAGGAGGATTCAAGAGACACATTCTCAGCCTTCAAAGAGCAACCCAGATGAAGGTCAGCGCACCACAGTGGCTGTTATTAACCCGGCTTCTCCCTCTTTGGAAGAAAGAGCCTAGAAGGCAAGCTTGCACTACAAGAGGGTTTTGTCTGAGCATCCCGGATGCCAGTTAGTTTTGTATTTTTCATTCCTAGCTACTCCTGTCTACTTTCAACGGGTATTTAAGAAAAATGGGAGAAAGTGGCGCCACCGTGGAGAAGGAAGCAGGAGCCTACAGTGTGTGACTGAGACAGGTAGCTACTCATAAACACCTCACCACCACTAAATATAAGACTCACAAGCTGAGTGCCTATTTACCCAGGCTAAAAGGGGAGTATACCCATGGGACAAGTCTTACAAGCAGAGTACCAACTCACCTATTTACTCAGGCTAAAGAGACTATGCCCACGGGACAAGTCTCCACCGTATGCCTAACTGGCAACATCTATATAAGCTATTCTCAACTTGTTGGTCACGACCCATTTGAGGATCACTTATCAGACAACCTGCACATCAGATATTTACATTACGGCTCATAACAGCAGCAAAATTATAGCTATGAAGTAGCAATGAAAATGATTTTATGATTGGGGAGGATCATCACACCACAAGGAACTGTATTAAAGGGCCACAGGATTAGGACGGTTGAGAACCACTGATCTATACAGAAATGTGCCTCCCACTGGCAACACTCAGGTTGCCCGCCTTCTGGTTAGTTGACTTTTCCATTGTTTCCTTCTGTCCTTCCTGCTTCTGTTCCTCTCTTTGTTCGGAAGAAAGCAAACTGAAAAGAGTTCTGACCTAGATGCTTGGAGTCTACGATGCTTCTTAAAACAAGAGTTCCCAAACACACACCTGCTGCCCCGAAGGCCAGGCAACAAGTCTGAACAAAATACATGTGCAGGCAGATCTCAGCAAACAGCTGGGTTTCTCTGCTGCTGTGGGATGATCTTAGGGGCACTGTGTGGAGGAAAGATTGGCTACAGTAGCTTCCAATCTTGGCCATAGCATCTTAGCCACATGTGGTTTTCCTATTTTTTTTTTTTTTTTGGTTGGTTAATTGGTTTTTCGAGACAGGGTTTCCCTGTGAACTTGGCAGTCCCGGAACTCACTCAGTAGACCATGCTGGCCTTGAACTCACAGAGATCCACTTGTCTCTGCCTCCTGAGTGCTGGGATTAAAGGTGTGCACCACCACTGCCCAGCTGGACTTCCTTATTTCTTCAAAGGGAGTCCTTATTTTCATCTCAGAGCTTTTAAATCTTTTAATCTGAATTAAAATAAGGCTTTTTATCCCCTCAGAAGAGAAACTATACATCACAAAATAAGGGGTCATGGAGAGTGTAACAATTTAAATATGCTGAATTTAGTGTTATGGGTACAAGGATACAAAGAATTTGGAGATGGCCACATAACAAAGAATTTGGAGATGGCCACATACATGGAGAGGGACTGATAATAGCTCAGTCATTTGCTATAACATCCCAAAGCCCTGAGGTGTGAAAGATCTGTCCTCTGTGACTACTACAAAATCACAAAGATCAGACATAACCTACAGGGGCCTGGCACCAGTTCCAGATACGGTGGTGTTCTTACTGGGAAATGTGGTACAGATCACTAAGCACGGCTCTCTTAGAAACAGCCAGGTACTCGGGCACTGAAAGCATCTTTCTCTTAGATGCTCAAATGATTGCCTTATTGGGTAAAGAGGCCCAAACCTGGAGAGTTAAAGAGATGAGGTCCTTTGCAGTAATTTTTCTATCTGGCCAAAGTCAGTAATAATGAGACTGGTCTTCACAGACACTTAAGACAAAGACCGTCAAATGTGCTCATAAGGTGTTAAGAAGAAAGAAAGACCGCTCAGATAAGACTGAACGGGTCTACTGAGAAGTGCTTGCTCAGATTTGCCAGCAAGAAAGAACTTTCAAGAAATCTATCATGCACTCAGAAAATGAACCACGTTTTATCCAATGACTTGTGTTTGACAGGGTTTCTCTACAGACTTGGCTATCCTAGAACTCACTCTGGTTGGTCTCAACCTCGGAGATCTGCCTGCCTCTGCCTCCTGAGTGCTGGGATCAAGGGCGTGCGCCACCACTGTGTGGCTTTTACCCAGTGACTTTTCTCAGTCCTAAAGTTGTCATCAATATTTATATTAGACCACTGTGGTGGCGATGTACGAGCCCACATGTTGTAGTGAGAATCGGGACAGAGCCTTTTGCTCTACAGGACAATTTACTAGAAGAATGAGATCATATCTACAGTGGCTTTCTCCGCCAAACAACATGACCACAGTACTCTTCACTGCTTGTTCATTGGAAAAGACCACAATTCTGCCTTCTGACTCTGGGGTGCACAGGGAAGGACTCAGTGTCTTATTTTGCTTTCACATGCCGCCCGCCCCTAAGCAGCTTGAATCAACAATTTCCAGGTAAATATCCACCCTTTTGAGTTTCACATTTCGTGATCTTATCTAGACTTCCACATCTCCTTGACAGTGAAAGAGAGCAGTTCTTTCCACTGAGATGTAGAGATAAGAGACACCCTCTGAGAAAATTATGATATGGACTCATAAAGGTATTTCAGCAGAAATACAATAATCTGAGCTGAACACAGTAGCTAAAATAAATATTATATAAAGAAAAAAATGAGAGCAATGAAGGTATAACATTCAGGGCAAGTCCTTATACCCACTAACTTGGTTTACAAAAACAACAACAAACAAAATGAGATGGGCTAGGAAGGTGGGTGGTGGTTAAATAGCACATATTGTTCTTGAAGATGATCTGAACTTGGTTCCCAGCACTCATATATTGAGTGGCTCACAACCACCCATAACTCCAACTTTAGGGCGATCTAGTGGTGCCTCTGGCCTCTGCGGGCACCTGAACTCTCATGCCACCCCCCCCTCACAATACACATCATTAAAAATAAAACTTTAAAAAAGAAAAAATGTTCAGCTACCCCAAGTTAATTAGCAATGCCACTCGGGCCGACAGGCACACAGCCCTGTCTTGTGGAGCTTGACACCGGATGTCTCTCACACTTGAATCTGTGAACACAGCGTGTTCACAACATAGCAAACTGATGCTCGGAGTGTTTGACCAAGTTCAGCGGGGCCTCGAGGGCACATTGGATAAACAACTTTCGATCCAAACTTAAGAGGGAGGTGGGGATTTTTTTTTTCTTCCTCTTGTCTAATCCTTTCCCAGAAATACTTACGAAGCAGGTGCCATTCATCTTGCTGGATTGTCTTGGTTAAATTGAAAGGAATGTTTCTTAAGCGGATTGGCTGAGAAAAGTGGTACTTGATAGCTGTGCATCGCTGTGCGATACCTTGAAAGAAATAAGAAATGCGATTTGCTAGCTTTTTCATCTGGAGCCCAAGGCAAAATAATTTATCCTAAATCGGGGAATGAATGGGAAAGGGGTAAGGAATCCTGATGACTGTCATTCACAGAGGCAACTCATAGCAGCAAAATGCAAAACCTTAAAATAGATTTTAAAATCACATTCCATTTTAAATGCATTTTATAACGGTATATATATATACATAGATTTAAATTTTTATATATATATATATATACATATACATATATATGCCTTTCAATACTGGATGAGTTTGTACAACTTAAACACAAAGCTATTCAGGGGGAAAATGTGCTAAAATGTACAAATGGTTGAAGAAAACCAGCCTAGAATTTTAAATCAGCACTTCAATACCTTCCCTAAATTCGGTCTAGTCTCAAACTCTCAATTAAGTTTCACTCCCAAAATTCATTGGTATATGTGTTATTTGGAAACTAAAAGGCATTTTTTTTCCATAGTCGCATGGTGGTTTAGAGCGTAGCTATAATTGCCAAACAAAAGTCTATTTAAGTACTCCAGCAGCTGGGGTCGCTGCTTAATGTTGCTGACTTGAACTGTGAATCTTGAGAAAGACTTTAGTCTTGGTGGAAAAGGAATTCTTTTCTTCCCCTCATCTGGCGGCCTGGCCAGTCCCAAATTTTGATACGGCCTCATCTAGCCATTGGGTTATCTCCAGCCCTCTTCCTCATCCTCTTGTTCAGGGCGTTCATTGAATGACTTTACGTGTCTGTTCTTCTAAAGCCTTCTGAATCCTATGAACAGCATCGTTCCTCTCTTAAAACTCAACCACAAACAAAACATACTTCACTCAGGGTCAGTCATCATGGCCGGTTGTCCAGATAAATGCATCTCATGAACTAACTGTATAAACAGCATGAGTGTGTGATAGCCCTTTGGCCTCCGGCAGCTGCTAACTAGAGAATCCTCACAGATACAAATTAATCTCCAGTGGGTAGACTTCCAGGAAGTCAAAAAGCAAAGTGAAATAAAAAAAAAATCAGACAGTGAAAGGAAGTTAATCTTACAGAAATAAATACAGGGGAAACCTGCCAACACTAATATTAGATTGGACAGAAGACATTCCTCAAACTCAAAGACTGACTTGAGGCAACAGGTAATCTATCCATAATGAGGAGGGGGAGGGAGTTTGTAATTAACTTGGTAAAACAAGTCCCCTAAGGAAAGACCCAAGACTTGGCCGCTGAGTTTTACCAAATGCTTGAAGAAGAATCAGCAATCCTCAGACTCTTCAAAAAACCAACAAACAAAACAACAACAACAAAAACCAAACAGAAGTGGAGAAAATGCCTCCTACCTGGATCTGAAACCAAGACATCACAAGAAAGGAAGCTATGTGTGTGTCTACATGTGGGTGCATGTGTGAGTGCATAGGTGTGCACGTGCGTGTGTGACCAGAAAACAGCCTTGGGCGTCACTCCTCGATACTATCTGCCCTTCTGTCCTCCTGTCCTTCCGTCCTCCCTCCCCTCCCCCACTCTCTTTCTTTCTTTGAGACAGGACGTCCCACTGGAACTCACTAGGTAGACTGGCTAGACTGCCAGGCAGCAAGTCTCCAGGGATCAATCTGTTTCCTCTTTCCAAGTGCTGGGACCACAACCTTCACCATCACCATGACCTTCACCATCACACCCAGCTCTTAAAAAAAACCATGGGTTCAGCAGATCAAGACTGGGTCCTCATACATTTACCAATACTCACCATGCGAGTCACCTCCCCAGTCCCAGGAAAATACGCTACATTCTTTAATATATTTTATGTGAAATTCCTTCACAATACTTGCAGTCTGAGCTCGGCACCATTTTAGAAAGCCATGCATCCTGACCCGGTGAGATATTTCTCAGGAACACAAACTGGTTCACTGTACAGAACTCAATTTGTGCAGCACACCATAGATGGAATAGAGACAGAAATGATCTGATCGTTCCAGGCACACAGAAAAACCCTCTGTCAAAAACCCCCTTGAGGGGTCGGGGGAGATGGCTCAGCAGGTCAAGGGCTCGCCCCATAAGCCTGAGGACTGGGGCAGCTCCCCAACACCTATGTAAATACTGGGCGGGGGGGTGTGCAGCGGCCCACCTGCAACCCACTTGGGAAACGGAGAGAGGAGCCCCAGTGCACGCTGACTGGCTGAACTATTGTGCATGCTGACTCCTGGAACAGGCAAGCTCTGGGTTCAAATAAGGTCCTCTGCCTCAGTATCTAAAGTGGAGAGTAATTTAGGAAGATGCCCAACATTATCCTTTGGCTTCTACACACATGCACACACTCTTGCACCCGCACAACATGAGACACATACATACCACACACCACACACATGCACATGTAAAAAGAATCCAACCAATACTCACCAATGACCCCAGGTATAATTATTTCCACCCAACAGAAAAAGTCTGAAGTTTGGCGGCTAGATAATTAGCCTGAGGCCAAGGTACAAGGAAGTAAGCAAGTCTCAATGTGTATGCTGTTAGACAGAATGAATTCTTTAACTTTTAGAAACTCATGTGAGTCATACAGATTTCTACTTGTTGTTACTATTCTAAAATATATGGCCAATTCAATATGAAAAATTGACTTTTCCAACTTAGTACGGACATGAGCACTTTTGGAAACAAAGCTGCTTTGTGGTGGAGGATTCCGTCTGTGTATTTTCTGCACCTGTCTATACATGTTATTTGGAGATTACACTGGCTGGCGCCCTGGCTTTCCCCACCTGCGTCTCTTAGAAGCTGCTTCGTGCTGGAGATGAGGTGCAGAATTGGAAAAAACAAAAAAACCAGTTTTCTCAGCCTCACAGAGATTGGCCTTAAAACAACTTCTGCACTTAGGAAACCATGTGCTTTCTTAAACCACTGCAAATCTACCCAGGACCAATCCCCTCCTCTGCCCCTTGGCAGTAACAGACAGGACCCCCAGGAGGTGGGAGCACAGCAAGAAGGCAAGCAGCTGGGTGCCCTGCTGGTACCAGAAATGAGGTAAGTGGCACATACATTACCAGATACAGTTCCCTCCCCTCGGGCATCAGAAGCATCAGAAGGTGGCAAGGGAAGGGACCAGATCTACAAGCCACACTCAAAGATCTCAATGATTAGGGGTCTGGTGGTAAAGCCCTGACATCCTAAACTCAGAGCGCAAGAAAATGTCCTACGTTCCCAGTGCTCCACTCCCCAGGGAAAAAGAGACTCTGGACTTCCACAGAATTAGAAGAGAAAGTATGAGTGAAGGATGGATCCGAAGCCATGTCAGAGACCAGCCATAAGACTTCTAACGTCGTGGTCTTAAATGCTTGTTCCACCGTCACAGTCAAACTCAAACAGATTTGCAGGAGTAAATAATAATAATAATAATGTTAATAAGGTTTGGCTTCCCACAACCCATGCATTAAGCTAACAAAAATGGTACAGAAAAAGACCTGCTAGTGTTCAATGCTTTACCAAAGCTTTTTCATCTTAAGGCCTTAAGATTTAAAAAAAAAAAAAAAAAAAAAAAGGAAGGCAGATCTGTGCAACTACTCATGTACAGTCTACGAGGAGGAGGATGAAGACAGGAGTTCCCTGTGGTAATGTTCAGGAGTGTGATACTGGCAAAATCCACAAGGAGGCGTTAGATTCCAGTGCTTTTGAAGCCACACAAGCAAACTCAGAAACCAACCCCACTTTCTGGGCTTAGAAAGGATGAATCTGGCACGCTGCAAAGGGACACAAAAAGCATGAGCTCATAGCACCAGATGGCATCGCACAATGAGGGGAAGAAGCTCGCAGAGGGCTGAAAAGAACAAGTCGTGGTCTATATTTGGTGATTAATTAGCTTCTTTACAGGGCCAAGGAGAGCCACTTTAACGATGCTAAAAACCATAGAATAAGATATATAAATAAATATGTTCCACCGGGGTGAGGAGCGGAGCCTTTGGTCCAGCGAATTGTTGCTGTTTCCAATGCTGACAGGGGCGAACTAGTTCCAAGCTGAGTCACAGGGCCCCACACTGGAGGTTAAATAAGGGAGAACCATGACAAGCACGAGATGCTATAAAAATCAGTTAATCAACAGCGAGATGTGATTCAGGCTTTGAAGATGGGCAGGACATGGGTTTGAATTACAACTATGTGTATTTAGTGAATCATTTAACCGGTGCCTGAGTTCACTCCGCTGTAAAAGTGGAGACATGACAGCGTGTATTTCATAGGGTTATTGTGGGGAAAATACCCCATGAGCCTCAGCGCTGGTCCATGAGTCATCTCCTGGCACTTGCTCACATTCATTAGACAGAACCATTGCCATGCACCAGGACGCTATACCCTAAGTGGCCATCGCAGATTAACCCACATGTACAAAGAGATAAGCAGAACCATGTAACCATTGCCTGGGCAATGACCCAACCTTGGGTTCCCACTTTCCTATCCATTATTGTCACCTAGGCAAGATTCCCAGTACTGTGGCTCCTGAAGAGATTGAGAACCTCCATGTCGCTCTTCTCTCAGACCTCAGGTCACATGTGTGCCACTGCTGGATTAATCTGCTGTGTGATCATTTATGGTATCTGTCTGTCTGCCTGCTCTTCTAGAGGACCTGAGTTTGGCACCCAGCACCCCCATGGTGACTCACAACCATCTGTAAATCCAGTTCCCGAAGATCTGGCGCCCTCTTCTGGCCTCTGTGGGCACCACACATAGTACACAGACACACATACAGGCAAAACACCCATAAAAAATAAAAAATAAATGAGTCAAATGGAACTTAAAGACTTCTGAAATTTTGTTGTTATTGTTATTGTTGTTGTTGTTGTTGTTGTATTTTCAAGACAGAGTTTCAGTGTCCAGTGTATGTATTACACCACAAAAATGTATGAGCGGCTTTCCCTTGACCTGGATCTCCCAGTCACCCCTGTCCTTCTGTATTCCATGGCAGTGCTGTGCCTATTTTTATGACCCTCCTATTCCTAAAACTCTCACCTTAAGTCCTTCCCCAAACCTACTTAGGCCCTGCCTGGGAAACAGTGAAACATCCCAGCTGTCTTCTCTGGCTCCCTCCTTGGCTCTTGAGGACACCTCTATGTTCTTTCCTGACAGGTCAGAGAGTCAACCTCGCTGTTCCCAACTCAAGTTCCTCATGCACGGAGGCTGTGGCTTCTTCGTGAGAATGTGACATGCCAATGATAAAGTCTGGAAAGGGTACGACAACAGCCGTACCTCTCATACTTCAGACTCTCTAGCTGACAGGTCATGACAGTGTGCCCTGTTCCTAAAACATTTAAGGGCGACTTGGAATTCCGTAAGAGGTCCATGAACGGAAGTAAAGACTCTTTTTTCCCACACACAGGCTCTGCTGGCACACACCCCAATTTAAAGGGGGAAGATCAACCCCAGGGTCCCAGGCCAGAGCAGCAGCTGTGTTCTTATCAGAGAGATTTCATCTCAGAGGGAAGTGGGTGCTAAGAAGGAAGAAATGTTTCCCTTGTCACTTCCTTTACCGGGTGCGGTATTTATTGAATGAATAAACCAAGTACAGTAAGTTCGGGGGGCTTCTCCTGACTTTGAGAGCCTCAACCAGCCAAAAAGACAGTCTGGAAGGCAAACCCATCCAGTCTGTGTACTGGAAGAAGGATGAGCAGAGGTGGTAAGTCCATGTAGCATTGCCGGGGGGGGGGGGGGGGGGGGGACACATGACGACACAATGCAAGGCCCGTGCAATTTCAAATTTCCTAATAGTTGTAGTAAGAAGTAAACTGAGGTGGTTGATTTTAATACTATATATAAACACAGAAATATTATGCACACATACACACACACATATATATGTGTGTGTATATATATATACACACACACACTCGGACTATGCATATATATATATATACATATATATATACATATACATATGCTCGGGCTATGCATATATTGAGCTTGGACAGAACTTCTTATGTAGCTGAGGATGATCTCGAACTTCTGACCCTCCTGCTTCCATTTCCCAAGTACTGGGATGACCAGGATGACAGATCACACCCAGTGTTACGTGGTGCTGGAAATCAAGCCCAGAGCTTTGTGAATGCTAAGCAGACATCTACCACCTGAAGTCTATTCCCAGCCATATTTAATATTTTAAGCACATAATCAATGCCTTGAAACTTTTTCCTTGAGAATTATCAAAGCTATCCTGACATCTTTTTTTTTGGTCAGTAAGTCTTCAGATGCACAGCACACCTCCTTTAGATGAGTTTCATCTCATGTGCTAAGCATCTCCTGTGGCTGACAGTCACCACGGCAGGGAGAGGAGAGGGGTGCAGAATGGTGACCAGTTCAGAAATTAATTCATCACAAGTGCCCAAGCGAGAATAATATAATCCTGGGCAAAAGTGAAGGGCGTCCTTTAGTTTGGGGTGGCAGGTGGTCACTGCCAGGCCAGGTCATGTCCAAAGCCTTTAGTGTGGCTATTACATTGTGTCTACAGTCAAAGTAACAAAACAGAGCTGGGCGTGGTGGCTAACCTCTGAGTTGAAGGCCAGTCTGGTCTGCATAGTAGTTTCTAGACCAGCCAGGACTTCATAGTGCCGACCCTGTCAAAAGCAAACAAGTACCAACACAACCCCACCAGCAACAACGAAATACCAGGAATTCCCAGCTTCTCAGAACCATCACAGCATACACGGAAGGGCTTGGCAGGCACTGAGGATTTGAAACTGAGGAGTGTGATTCTGTGTGGCTTACGGGAGATGTCAGACCTAGCTCATGTTTGCCCCATCCAGCCCTGGCTTCTCCCTTCCCGCCTTCTCTCACAGGAGACAGGAGAACACAAAACGCAGGCGTCCTCTCCTTTCTCCCCAGCTCAGAGTAAGTAAGGAGTGTGAACGGGGACATCCTTCAAGAGAAGACAGAGCAGACCAGAACCACACCCCAGCCTCTGGCTTCTTCCCCTGAACACAGGCAACAGCTCAGACGATGCTCAGCCTAAACAGGCTGGGGCGTTTTTCCTTTCCACAGGGAACACCATCCAGGCTAAAGACAGGCCAGCAGTCACCACTGGTCACTCTGGTTCTGGTCACAACCAACAGACCTCAGAGAGGTCAGTAAAGTCAAAATAGATGCTACCTGAATAGTGCACGGGTTTAGCGGCGATACTGATGTCTGCCTGAACGTATCAACGCCTGGAGTTGTGGTTCTCAACCTGTGGGTCCCGACCCCAAGGGTCCCCTAGCAGATATTTGCATTACAATTCATAATCGTAGCAAAATTACAGTTATGAAGTAGCAACAAAATAATTTTATGGTTGAGGGGTCACATGGAGGAAGTCACATTAAAGGGTTGCAGCATTAGGAAGGTTGAGAGCCACTGCTCTGGACTGAGAAAGACACCATGGTTTGAGCAAATCTAAGCTTTCTTCTTTTCCAGCATGACTTTTCCTTTTTTTTTTTTCCCAGAGCTGAGGATCGAACCCAGGGCCTTGCGCTTGCTAGGTAAGCTCTCTACCACTGAGCTAAATCCCCAGCCCTCCAGCACGACTTTTCAAGTACTGTGAATAACAGTGATTTGTTGTTGTTGTTTTTAAACTACGAGGTTGCAACATTATGCTCAAAATACTGGAAGGAGCTTGGGAGTGCATTTGATACGTGTGTGTGTAAGCAGTAGCATGTGCGTAAACCAGACATTAGCTTTGAACCAAGTGTGACTTTACAGCAACAAATTCAAACACTCAAGCATGTATTTCCTCATTTGTATAACAGGTGGTCACCAATACCCCCAGAATTGTCATTAGGACTGAATGAGCCAATAGCCCATGCTTAGTAAAGGCCCATGGACGCTCTTTAGAAGGACCAGCAAGTTGTGAGCTAGAAGTTGCAGTATGTTTTAAAATTTCTTTCCCACACCAGTATTAACAGAAAATAAGTGGCCAAGTAGCAATCGCTGGATTTTTCCCCAGCTATGCTTATTATGGTAAAATACTGTTAACATAAAATTCACTGTCTTCATTGTTTTGTTGAATATATTTAAGACACCTAACTTGATGTCTTGGCATGCATATACAATTGTGGAATAACCATAACCAAGTCATTTAGCATATCCGTAAGTTCACAGTTACCTGGAGTAAGTGTGTGTGTGTGTGTGTGTGTGTGTGTGTGTGTGTGTGTGTGTGTGTTGAAAACATTCAGGATCTACCCTCTCACAAGCATACAATATAGTACTGTTTCCCAGTATATGTGGCTGTACACATCTCCACAAAAACCTACTCATTGCTCATGGTAAGTATCTCATTCTTTCTGATGCTTCTGTAAGCGGGATTGCTTCCTGGTCTAGATAGTGTTGTTAGTATAGAGAAATGCAATTGATTTTTACATGTGGATTTTCTATCCTAAAACGTTTTTTGGCAAGTTTTCCTACTTTCTTCCTGATATTGATTTCTAGTTTCATGTCACTGTGGTTACAAAAGATAATAAAGTTTCATTCCCACATTGTCTCCCTTTATATGGGTTGCCTTATGCTGACTGTTTTCCTTTGTCGATAGGAGTTTAGTTTGCTTAGCCCCATTCTTTTTTATTTCTGCCCAACCTGTATTGTGGGTGTTCACAGCTAAATCTTCATTTTGTTCATTGTATGGCTGAACATGTCACCTATTCTATTCAGACCTCACCGTTAGGCCCCCTCACATCTGTCTCCCTTTGCCTGCTACCAACTCCAAGAAACACAGAAAGTGCTACTTTCTGTTCCTATGAATTTGATTACTTTGGGTTCCACCCAGAAGTGAGATCATTCACCACCACGTTTGTCCTCTCTGGCTTCTTTCACTTAGCGTGTGTCATGGATCCATCGCGTTTTTGAAAATGGCAAAGTAATACACAGTCACTCCTCTTTTGGTGGACATCCACACTGTCCCTGTATCTCAGCTATCCCGAGCAACACCGCAAAGAACACGAGTAAACAAACGTCACTTGGAAATCTCGAGTTCTTCTAGGTAATATAAAGCTGGGTAGCTTTAAGTTTTGGGGGAATCTCTGTTGTTTCCCTTTGTGGCTGGACCCCAACTTACTTTCCCATAAAGTGTGTACCAACGTTCCCTTTCCTCTGTATTCTTTCTAACATATGCTGCTTATTTTTAAATGCCATCTTAACAGGCATAGCATGCTGTTATCTCGTGGTTTTTGACGCCACTTTCCCAATGGCTGATTAGCTACGTTAATGACATTTCATACATATGCTTGCCATTTATATATCTTCATTTGCTACCGAGTTTTCTGATTCCTTATACATTTTGCATATTACCATCTTCAGGCATATGCTTTGAAAACATTTTCTCCCTTTCCATAGGCTGCTCTACACTGGCGGTTTTTCTTGGTTGATAGAAGGTGTTTGTTTCACCCGACTCTTTTTATTTTTGCCCACATTGCCCGTGTTTTTGGCTTCATATCTGAAAAGTGACTGCATGGACCAACTACCAAGAAGTTTTCTTTTCTTCCAGCATTTTGCAGTTTGAGATCTTTTCTGTTTTGTTTAATTGTATGAATGTTTGACTACATGTTTATATGTGCGCCACATACACGCAGTGCCCATGGAAGTCTGGAGAAGGTGACAGATCCCATTGAACTGGAGTTGTAGATGGTTGCTAGTTAGCATGTGGGGCTTGGAATCAAACCCAGGTCCTCTGAAAGAGAAGCAGTGCTCTTAAACACTGAACCAACTTTCAAGCCCCACAGTTTTGAGGTCCTAACTCTTTAACCTATTTTGAGTTGATTTTTTAATACAATAAAGACATTCTATTTTATTCTTTCACATATAGGTATCCATTTTTTTCTACATTATTTGTTTTAAAAAGCATCTTTTTCCCATTCACATTCTTGTATGTAGATTCATATGTGGGCTATTTATTCTGTCCTCCTGACCTATGAGACTGGTTTTATCCTAGGACCAACCACACAGTCTGATTACCATAGCTTTATAATATACTTTGAAATCATGAAGTGTGATGCCTTCCGTCTTTGTTCTTCAGAGTCTCTTGTGGCTCCAAATTAATGTTGGAACTTCTTTCTACTTCTGCAGAAAACATTGGAACTTGGACAGGAACCGCATCAAGCCTAAAGGTCACTTTTGGAGAATTTGGCAAAATCAATCTTCTAATCCATGAATGTGGGATAAGCTTTCATTTTATTTCTGTTTTCCAATTATGTGGATGTTTTTACAATTTTTAGTGTATGGACATTTTACCCCTTTGGTTAAATTTATTGTTTTATCCTTTTTAATGCAATTGTAAATGGATTTCTTTTCTGTTATAGGTGGTGAAGTTATAGTGTAAAGAAATGCAGTTGGTTTTTATACATGTGTTTTTTCTGCCCTACAACATTTTGGGGGCAAAATTTCCTCTTTTGCCCCTATTCTTGCTATTCTTGATTTCTCATTTTTTACTATTGTGGTTACAAAAGATGATATCATGTCAATTTTCTTAAGATTTGTTGCACAGCTGATCATGTTATCTGTCCTGGAAGCATGTCTCCTGGGTGCTCAGGAAGAATGCCTATTCTGCTACCATTGGATGAGAAGCTCCATATCTGTCTGCAGGGTCCATTTGGCCTATAGTGTTGTTCAAATCCGCTGCTTCTTCATTGATTTTCTGTCTGGATGATCTGCTCACTGTTGAAAGTGGTGTATGCAAGTCCCCAACTATTACTGAATGGCTACCTATTTCTTTCTTCAGTGCTATTGATATTCGCTTTATAAAGTCAGACACTCCAATATCAGATATGTGTGTGTGTGTGTGTGTGTGTGTGTGTGAGAGAGAGAGAGAGAGAGAGAGAGAGAGAGAGAGAGAGAGAGAGAGAGAGAGAGAGAATTTTCAACTGTTAGGTAGTCTTAATGAACTGATTCTTCTATCATCAGACAATGACCTTCTTATTTCTTATGATGTTTTTTTCGTTACAGATTATTTTATCTGATATAAGTATAGCATATGCACTTGAATTGGAGTGTAGGTGCCCTCAAAACTTAGAGGCAACAGATCTCCATGGAGCTGGAATTACTAATAGCTGCAAGCCGCCTGACTCGGATGCTGGGCACCAAACTTGGGCCTCTGTAAGAGTAATGTGTGCTCTTACCCACTGAGAAATCACTCTAGTCCCAGATTGGGGAATTTCCTGTCATTAATTCTTTTTAAATTAATAATAATAATAATAATAATAATAATAATAATAATAATAATAGTTATTATATTATTCTATGTGTATGGCTGCAAGTATGCCTGTGCATCACTTGTGTGCCTGGTGCCTGCAGAATGGCCAGTAGAAGTCATTAGATTCCCCTAGAACTTGAGTTACAAATAGTTGTGAACCACCATACAGGGGCTGAGAATTGAACCTGGGTCCTTGAGAAGAGCAGCCAGTGTTCTTAGCCCACTTCGACCCTACTCTCTAGCCTCATCATTATCTCTTTAACTAAGATTTCTCTTCCTCTGTTTGTTTTGTTTTTTTCTGTGATTTCCATGGTGCAGATACCATTCTGTTCGATGGAACCTCACATGTCACAATGGTGTCCTCTGCTTCTCCCCTTTCCTTTTCCTGCATGATCTGACTACGGTGAGGGCTGTCTCTCCAACCCTTCAGTTCTGTCATAACTGTTTTGCTCCAGAATTTGGTTCTCTTTATGGTTTGTGACTCCGTTAAGGCTGTTCCTTGGTTCAGTATTGTTTTCTTTGTTTAACTGAACTTTGTTACCATCCTTATTTGAATTCTTTGTCAGGTAATTCATCAATCTCCATCTCACTGGGACTAGGCCCTGAATATTTACTTTGTTCCTTTTACAGTATTACATTTACATTTTATTCATGTTTCTAGAGCCGTCCCCTCTAGCAGCCTTTATCGATTGGCTTCAGAGAACAACCTTCACCACTGACAGACGTCAAGATCCTTCTGACCTTCCTGTGGAATCCTCTGCTCTCTCTACTAATTTTCCTCTGAAAGGGAAAGTCCTAGGATTGTTGGCCACTTTTAAACCCCATAAAATCAGGCCAACTGCTAATACACTCCAATTTATTTTCCCCAGAGAAATGCCTTTTTTTTTTTCTCCAAATGGGATGCTGATTTTCTGGTTTACAACAAAGCTCTTTCTGGCAGTGAATTACCATGAATGATGTCATTCTGCCTTGGTGACTTTAAGACATCCACTGCTCACTAGAGTTAAGAATATTCACACTGCTATGCAACCATCCCTGTTCAGCTTACAAACTGAAATCCTACCTATTAAAGGAAACCTTCCCACCTGCCCCTCCCACATCCCCATGGAAATCACCATCCTGCTTTCTGTCTGTATGTCAATCATTACCATGGCCCTTCAAAAGTCAATCATTACGTCACTTATTCGTCACTCATTCATTTACTCATTAATTCAACAAAGATTTATTTTGCAAGTGCCCTTTACCTCCTGACTCTAGGAATTGGTATCACGAAGACTAAAAGTTAATGAAGTGAAACTAAACCAGAACTGGGAAATGGAGAGGGAGAGAAGGAGGCAGGAAGGGAACAAGAATTCCGACCTCAGGGGGACCTGTAAACCCCATGGCTTCAGTAATTTCCCAAATATGCAAACAAGAGCAACTGCATAGAAAAAAGCTACATGTTTTAGACCAGGCAGGCAGTGTTCCACAGAAAGGCATCCTGAAGCAGTGTGCTGCTGCTCTTTTCCATGGGTCTTGATAGAATCTTTCTAATTGAGACATATTTTTTGAAGTTTGCTTCCTTTATGAAATAAACCCTGGATCAAGCCAAACTGACTAATTACTACTGTTTATGGAGATTAGGAAACAACATTCAGTATAGCTAATTTATGAAAATGTAGTCGAGGGGCGATCACTCTACGCACATTATGAAAATAATTTATGAATATTTGGTATGTCAAACAATGTTCTCTCGTCCCCTTCACCCCCTGATGGACTACAAGATTTATGATGCTTGTGTCGTGGGCACATACTAAGATACATGGAAACTAGGAATCTACATAAAGCCAGCCTTTAAGATCTAAAGAAAGTCGAAAGGACTGGTCAAGAAAGCATGAAGACCTGGGGTCAGTCCCCAGAACCCACAGAAAGAAAAAAAACAGGCTTGGCTGTGCACACCTGTCACCCCAAGACACGAGGCTCCCTGTGTCTGATGAGCTAGCCACTCTAGCCAATCAGAAGGTCCAGGTTCAGTGAGAGACCCTATCTCAAAGAATAAGGTGGAGAACAAGACACCTGGCATTGAAATCTGATCTCCACATATACATATACTTGCTTATACATGTGCAACACACACACACACACACACACACACACACACATGCACGCACGCACGCACTCACGCACACACACACAGACACCGTTATTAAAGGGTATACAGGAGAATAAAGTAGAACAAAGGCAGACAACAGGTTAACAGGTTCAGCGGTGGGGAATAGAAGGAATACCTTCGAACAGTCTAGAACACAGTAGGATAACCATGGTTAGCCACAATTAATGATTTCAAAATAGCTAATGGAGAGGATGGGGTATGTCCCTAACACAAGGACATGATTACCCAAATTGATCACTCCACACTATACATGCCTGTGTTAAAATGTCACACTGTGCCCTATAAATATGTATTAGCAGTCCATTAAACTATTTTTAAAAGAGAGTGTATTGTATAGCTGGTTTTATAATCGACAGAAATGCACTCTTGGGCTTTTATGGATTGTTAAAATCAATTTTCAGAAACTACATATAAATTGATTTTAAGCAATATTTTCAATTTTTTTTCTAAACAATAGTCAAGTAAAGCTGATATCCGAACTTCTTTTTTACTTCTTCATCCCACTCTCTGGTAGAGAGATTGCCTGACAGATACCAGAGGAAAAGAAGTAAAGGGACAATAGCATCTTACCAGGGGTCCTTCAGCAAGATGAGGCTGCATTCCTTACCTTCCAGTGGCAAGAGCCTGATGGTGAGGAAGATGCCAAATCCTGAAGCCATCAGGGGCAGCAGCAGGAAGTGACAACCAGAGACGTGGGCCTCTGGCTTTGGCTGCCTTTGTCACAGTTTCCTATGAAACTCCACACACATCTATCTGTAAGTCACGACATCACCCTGCAGCGCACTTCTGGGGCCATCAGAACAGTGGTTGCCCGGATGTAGGAAAACAGCAACCATGCTTTTATTCATCACATAGCGTGTTATGCTCTGCTCAGAGTGCTTTCTCACCATCCCTGTTACTTTACATATGACAGACAACCTCCCCCTCTCCCAAATAAGGGGGCGCCAAAGACGGTTGCTCACGGCCGCACAACCCAACCATGGCGGCAGGAATTTACTGGGGCCTTCCTACATGGCAGGCTCCGTGCACGGAGCTTTATTCCCATCTCTTTGTGACCAGCTCTATTACTCTCTCTGCTCTAAGGAGCAGACTGAGGCTTGGAAAAGTTAAATAACCTGCCCAGCGACCGACTAAAGTTGCCTCTTCGCCTTTTTGGTCGCGATAACAAGCGACACCTTTTATCTGCCTCCGAGACGATCCGAGCAGACTCCACCCGATAAGAATCACTGTGACTGTATCTCACCATGCCCAGCTAATTCTTCTAAATGGACAAGGGGCAGAGCAGGCAGGACCAACCTGGCATGCCGTTTCGCTTCTATCACATCTGTCTACACCCCTGGTCCCATTTCCGCTCGCACGCTGCTTCGAGGAGGCTGTCCCCTCTCCCATGCTGAAGCAGTAAGAGGAAGAACTCAATGAAACTGCTGTGCAAAGATATCTCTCCCTGATGGCAGAGCAAGTTTCCAAGGACCTGGGCCCCTGACTGAGGCGGAGACCAATGCAAAAGATGCAGAAATGACCAGGAAGGGAAGAGATGTGGGAAGTGGATGAGAGGACGGACCACTAGGGAGGTCACTGCAGAGCACCAGACACACAAGCTCACATCAGGGATAGGACTGGAGAGGGGGGCGGGTATTCAAACCCCAGTGTGACAACCGGCAAAGAGAAACCTCCCAGTCTGACCAAGGGAGGCAGACATTTCCATGTGGGAATCTCTGTTTGCATGAGGCTGGGAAACCTACCACACAGCTGGACACTCGCAAACTGAATTCCCGTCCTTCCCATTGTACAGTCTCTCACCGCATAATTCAAACAATCCAAATGGCCGAGTGCTTGAGCCTAAATGGACTTTTGGTTCAGTTCCAAGGCCAGGATGGAGGGGAACTGTGATTCTCTTTGTGCTCACCACCTGTCCTGATCACATCTAGTCCTGACAAAGACATACATATCGCCTAATCAAGGACCAAGAGAGGACACAGGACACGATATCTTGGAAAGAGTCCAGATGAGTACCTCACCCTACACATTGCATCTCAGTCTGTCACACACACACACACACACACACACACACACACACACACACACACACGCCCCACTGCCTTTCCCCCTACATCTCATCAGAGCGTACCCACACAATGTTCCCAGCATTAATCTTCCATCAAGCAGCATGATGTAGCCAATCAAGCAAGGGAGGAAAAAATGTGCCAATAAGCAGTTTTGCTTAGCATCCTTACATGAGCTATTTGAAGGAGAGGATGTTAAGAACCAGCCAGTAAGCACAGTGCACCAGGATCACAAAAGTCAATAGGTTCACACCCAGTGTCCCCCCCCATCCTCCCTTTCATCAACAACGCTGCCCCCCCACCTCCCCCACCCACCCACACGAACAACCCCCGCCCAGGCTTCGGCCCCCCCATCAGCTCCCTGCCCCCAGGCTTCTTGCTCGGCTGGCTCCCCTCAGCAACCAGTCTGCTCAACGCATCAGCATTCCTCTCACTCCCCTCAACCCAGGGGGAAACATTTCCAGCTGCCTTGTACTTAAGCATCACCCTCGGCACCATAAGCCTGAGCCTGTGCATAATTGACAAGGAATATGTTGATAAGGAATGGGAACGCTCCAAGTTTCTGAAGGATAAGTAGGTAATTAAAAGAAAAACCTAATTTAAGAAAATTCTAAGGACTTTTTTCTCCCCCCTTCAAATCTCTCTGGCAACATCCTTTATGGATTATTCTGTTACCAGATGATTTCTGATTTGAATCTGTTTGTTTTTCAAAGCCGGGGGCTAGATATCCAATGTTCTAGGGCATCCCACAGGCCTCCTAACTCCTAGCGGGGCAGCTCAAGAGCCCAGTGCTGGGAGTGAAATACTTGCCTCTGTTTCCCCCTCAGGGCTCAGAAGTACCTGAGTTCTCCAAAGTCTGAGCATCAGGTGACTTCCTGCTGAGGTTCAGCGCAGTGCTGTGAGGCACTCTGGCCAGTGGCTGTACATCCCTGCACCTCACCCTGCTTGTACACAGAACTGTATTTGATGCAATAGGTCTCCGAGTGCACAGCCCATTGCCAAGATGCAAGTGTGCAGAGGTGGAATCAGTGTCTGGGGGTGCTCCAAGCTTCCGGCTGCATCACTGGTTAGCTAGCTGGTTTAAGACCCTCCCATAGTGGGACTGGGGATGTAGCTCAGTCAGTAGAGTGCCTGTCTAGCATGCACAAGGCCCTGGGTTCAATCCCCGGCACTGCATAAACTGTATAAGAAATACAGGGTGTGGTAGTACAAATCTGTAATCCTTGCACTTGGGAGGTCGAGGTAGGAGGATCAGAAGTTCAAGGTCATCCTTGTCTACATAGCAAGTTCAAGGCCAGCCTGAGCCATAAGAGATTCCCAACTCAAAAAAAAAGGGGGGGATAGTGGAGCAAACCCCCAATGAACTGGTCATCTGCCAAAGCTGCAAAGCTGCAGACAGACAAACCAACCTGGGCTCTACAAAGTGCATACCAGGTAGTCTGTCGTTTCTCAAAGCAGAGCTGGGACCTGTGTGCTCCATTCCACCTTGCCTCCCTGTCCTGAGTGTCTAGGGCGGTAAACAATGGACTGTATCCCCCTCACATCCTCGCTTAGAACCTCCATCAAAATAGTTCGGAATCCTCATCATAAAAGGGCTGATCATTCAAAGGTCTCCAAGACTCCAGGCCCTTCATATTCGCGACCACCTTTACCGGAAGGTTCTTGTCCTCAACCATTTGGTCTAGCCTAATTTAACTAGTCTTATGTAGCCTCCCCTGGTAGTTGAAGGACTTGTCTAACTTATGAACCCTGTGATTTCACCCTTCCAGCACCCTCAGCCCCATTCTACATATAAACTGAATGTAAACAAGCATAAGCTCCCCCTTGAAGAGCTTGGGGTCCAATGAAGGACATAGGCATTGTTGAAATAATAGCACAAAGAGATGTAAAATGGCTCTAGATGAAGGAGAAGGATGCAGAGCTATGGGATCAGAGAACAAGGTACCTGCGTCAGGAGGGGAAGGCAGTTGGGGAAGGCTCCTGGGATGGTAGGATTAATCCTAAACAGCAAAAGCACACTTGATCAAGGGCTCTGAGTGGGAGAGCAGCTCAGACTTGGAGCAGGGAGCCTTGCAGGGGCATTGGAGAAGATGGAGAGGGAGTGAACTGGAAGAGTCTGATGTCCAGGTTGAAACTTCGTGGCCCCAGACTGTGAACTAGAAGACATAATCAGAGTTGATATTTTCAGCAAACGAGCCAAAGCCATTTCACTCTGGCCTAGCACACAGAAGGGATTGGGAAAGGTCAGCAGGCCACCAGAGAACTGCCAGGAGGTGTGTGTGTGTGTGTGTGTGTGTGTGTGTGTGTGTGTGTGTGTGTGTCCACGTGCGCACGCACGCATGTGCGTGTGTATGTGTGTTGTGTGTGTGTGTTGAAGATGTGGGGACCTGGATGCCCTCTGGAGATAGGCAGGTGAGGAAGGAGCACCCAGACAAAGGAAAAGCCATGGTCAAGTTCAGAGGCAGGGCGTGTTCATAAGAACTGACAGTGCAGCTCAGTATTTCTGGAGTGGGGGGGGGCAATGAAGGGAAATATTAAGCTAGGAGAGAATGTCAGTGGACACCAGACTGAAGATTTCTCCCCAACATGGCCAGACCTCACCCAGGGTGACCAGGAGCTACAGAGGATTCTAGATTCAGAATGATACATCCAATTTATTTAAGAGAGCTGATTCTGTCGGTTGGTGGAAAAGATACCAGGAGGAGATAAGGGAGTCAGAAAGATGAGTTAACTGAACAGTTATGCACCTACACACTAAAATACTATGCAGATATAAAAAAATGATTAAAACTGTATAATCCTTGTGACCTACTGCCAGTTGTGAGATGGTATATTTCACATTATCTCAAATATGTGTTTGTGTGTATATATGTGCATGAAGACTGGGTGAAAACAAATCTTTTAACAGATTTGTATAACTAAGTTAGGGATTATAGATGATTTTTGTTTCCTTCTTTATGGTTTTTTTTTTTTGCAATTTCTATACTGAGTATATATTTATGAATTTCAATGAAAAAAAAAAACCAAAGTACATGAAGTCAGCACAGACGATCCTATCGAACTGATACCAACAATTTATGTTTTGATAGCATCTGATATTTAATTACCCTAAATTGTAAGCTACAAGATAAAGACTACCCTCTTTTTGCTCGTAGAGAGTAAAATGGAGAGCGGGGAACCAAATGATTCATTTAACGTGACAGGAAGAGCTGGAGGCAAAGGCAGACAGGAATTAGGTAGATGCCTGCGCTCTTCGGCTGGTTCAATTCTTTTTGCTGAGAAATTATCTGAACAAAACAGATCATGCACAATCCAATGATTAAGATAGCCCAAATAATTAGCAACAGCCCAATAGACTGCATGATTATCAGCCGAAATCAATAGAGAAGCAGCCAATCCTGAGACCTAGAATAAACAAGGCAGGCTACGCTGCTGTGTGGACTACAATTACAGAGTCTTCTGCTTCATTAAGAAGGTATTTACATTGCCTTTTCTTTTTTGTGTGTATATATGTGTTTTCAATCACATGGGTGTGCGTGTGGAGGCCAGAGGTTGAAGTGAAGTGTTTTCCTCAACTGCTCTCTACTTGTTTTTGTTGTTGTTGTTGGTTTGGTTTGGTTTTTGGGTTTTTTTGGGGGGGAGGGGGTGTTGTTGTTGTTTTTTGGTTTGGTTTGGTTTTTCGAGACAGGGTTTCTCTGTTGTAGCCCTGGCTCTCCTGGAACTCACTCTGTAGACCAGGCTGGCCTTGAACTCAAGAGATCTGCCTGCCTCTGCCTCCGTGAGTGCTTGGATTAAAGGCGTGCACCACCATCGCCTGATTCTCTTCTTTTTTAGGGTAGAGGGTTCTAACTGAGCCCGGCACCGGCAAGCTCTGGGCACCCTCCTGCCTCTGCCGCTCCAACACTGGGGCTGCAGGCGCGCGCTACCCGTTCTACGCAAGCTCTCCGCCCTCTACGCAAGCCCTCCGCCCACTACGCAAGCCCTCCGCCCTCTACGCAAGCCCTCCGCCCACTGAACCATTCTTCTCCAGCCCAAAGGCAGTATTCCTCCTTTGAGCAGGAAGTCAGCTTTAGAAGTTGTCTGTACCCTGTGTCCATCATCATCCACATTGATTGTGTTCAGCGAGAGGACGCACAGCTCTAACCCGCTTAGCTGCCACGCCAGCACAGGCAGCATGGGAGGTTCTAGCTTCCAAATGGCTACTCTCTTCACAGCTCTCCCAAATACTTCTCCACCACCCTCGTGAGCTACAGGAAACACACGGTGGCTGAAGCTACAGCCACAGAGGTGACTAGATGCTCCAAGCTCCAACACTCGACTCCCGATGAGCTCCCTTGTCCTGGGAAAGCGTGTGGTCCTCCCAGCAAGCTCCATATCTAAGAGGCAAGGTGTGTTGCCTCTTAGGTATGGGCACCCCAAAAACCAAAGGAGAACTCTGCAGACCAGCCCTGTCTTTTTTTTTTTTTTCCTTTTAAAACTTTCAGAAAAAAAGCTTAGAAACCCAACGATCTGTTTAATATGGCTTCCATATCCTAAAAATAACACTCCTGGCTTTGTTGTTGGATGGGTAAGATGAGACCATGAGGGAGAGAAGACGGAGGAGGTAGGAGGATTCCAAAAATTGCCAGCTCTGCAGATTAAACAACTGTAAATTAGTCAGCAACCAAAGTCATGTGAAAATGGACATATTGTAGTTTGCAAGCTAATCGCGTGGCTTTTATTAGTAAATATACAAAAAAGTGGATAACCAATTTAAATTTTTTTAATTGACTGCAAGAAGCCCTGAGGAGCTAAAGAACCAGGAGCTGGAAGGGCTGCACCACGGGTTTCTAACTTAATCTTTGCAGCTACTAATTCACCTTTTCCACTTTATCTTACCAAGGCGGCGGTGGTGGCGGCGGCGGCGGCGGCGGCGAGCAAGCCAAGGCTGGACATGGAGTGACTGTGTAGGATGGTCCACAAATGAGATCTGGCCATGCCTGTCAATCATCTGGACACTCTGACAGACCCTCTGGGTTTGCCCTTTGCAAGGCCCCTTCGAATCCCTTAGCTCTCTCACAGTCCCTCAGACTTGGCTTTATTGCTCTCTCCTCTTTACATGTCTAGAAGAAATCATTTGTAAACATAAAGTAACATATACCTCGATACTGTACTTATTGCAACACAGAAAAGGTGCCCCCCAAAGCCTTAGGCGATGCCAAGGAACTCTGGAAGTCTTCACTCACAGAAGTAGCTCCTGAAATGTCAGCCGGGACCACACGCGCTCACGCCAGACATAATGTCAATTTGCTTCATCAATGGCCACTGTCTCTTGCCCATTAGAAGCAGCAGAGTGGAGTATGAAGAGGGATGGCCAGAAGCAGACAATAGAAATAAGGAAATGATATTGATCAAAGCAGTAAGTATAAAACAAACAATAATCCGAACAAACACAACCATTTTTCAAAGCACAGACTGTGCCATTAAGTCTTAAGGCACACCACTCGCATATCACCCCACAGTCCTTTGGGGGCACTTTGGTACTGCATCATCGTATCATACGATGACCTTGAGTCCTTACACAAAAGTCAGATTTGGTGCTTTGTGTTTCACAAGGCTGAAACATGAGCAATGTGCTGAGTAAATACATCCTTCCAGGTAGATCAAACAAACTTTGATGCACATAAAGACACTATTTGGGAAACTCACTCTTGACTTCCTGAGGCCAGGAATAAGTCATAGAATGTAAGAATTTGAAAATGCTGAGAAAGTGTGATGCTTGAACCTACACTAAGAACGAGGAACTGGGGTCTAGAACACTTCAGATTACTTGTCCGTGTCCCAGGACCAGGGTCGAGTTTCTGGTTCCCAGGGTTCCCTCACTGTACTAGAGACAGGCTCTCCACAGTACACCCACAGCAACTGCCAACAGTTCCACCATTATTCTTTCCTAACCCACAGGCTTAGTCACAGATCGTGTCTCCTTCCTCTCTTTGGAGCAACCACTTTGAATGATGTGAAAAGAAGGTGCAGTGGATGAAGGCACTGTTTCTATTGCACTAGCCAGGCATTCTTCATCCTACGATTGTTACAGACTTACAGCTCCCGACTTAATCATCCTTACATGATTTTATGAGCTCCCTCCTCTCAAAGAAACAAATAATCCAGCAGAATGAAAAAAAAAACCTAAGAAACATATTCAGAAACGAAGAAACAAAGTGAAGACCAACATGCATTCATCATGCATTCAACATGCATTCAACAACATGCATGGCTCTCGCCTTCATCCTTTTATACCCCTCTATCTTGTCTTCTCCATCACCTTTACATGCAGTTTGGTTAGCTTGTTTTGGCCAGACTCATCTGTCTTGACTTACATAATCCTTGCAGTGAGACTTTCAAAGGAACCCAACACTTGTAAGAGGACCAAGGCGAGGCAGTATGCTCACCATGCACAGAGTATGGCTACTGGGAATAGAACTCACACAGTATGTCTATTGGAAGTCTCCCAGCACCTCTCCCAAAGACAACCAGCCAGACCCTGATGCAGCCACTTCAGGACATCAGTTTGTCCATCTTGTGTCTGCTTGGTATGGAAGGGTTTAAGAACAAGCCAACGAAATTGTCCTGTCAAGTATCAGAGCGTGAATTGCAGATCAGCAGTTGCCTGTGTTTACTAAAGAAGGTTACTGATGCTGGGTGTGCCTTCCATCTGCACAGAGAAACTAGGGCTTGAGAAAAAGGAATAGCATGTTCAATTTCTCTAAGTAGAACTCTCAGTGAAATTAACTATTATGCTGATTACAATATTCGGTAAACTACCTAGAAATATCATTCAAAGGAGAATGGAAGAAATTGAAATGAATAATCAAGATCCATAATGTGAATTAAAGTTGATCAAATATAACTTCCAGGTATTTAACACATTAACTATGAGACTCAGAAAGCATGCCACTAAAACTTGTGAGCAAAATGAGGCATAATTGTGGACTTCTCTTTGATTTCACGTAGATTATGCAAATGAATACCCTCAGGCAGCAAGGGAGAAAATCAACCTAGAATTTTCCCTATAGTAATAAAAGACAGTGGATTTCTTTCTTTCATCAAAATCTTTTCAAAAGTTCTTCAAAGACATTTGAAATGAACTGGTAAGGCAAAATTTAAATTGTACATACTATGAAAATTTCTAAAGTATATTCTCCATTAAATAGACACTCAAATTCCATTGCCTAAAAGCACACATATCTTATTGATACTATCCCCTATAAAATGCATGTAGGCAGAAGAAAATTAGAGGATTGAATGCTTCCAACCCAGTGGCAAACACTGTGCCCACAAAATGCAAATGCTGAAGCAGGACAGGAAAAAAAAAAATCCTGATTTCTCCCTTAATTCCATCGTGAAACGAAAAAGAAAATTAGAGAAAAGAATGTGTCACATTCAAAAGAGCAAAGCAAAGCATTGTGGAGGGAACAACTGGAAACGAGGGGAAGGCCTTTAAACTGGCTTGTCCTAACACCTGCTTCTCGAAAAAACTGACCTTTTCATGGCCCGACACTTGTCGAAGTTAATTAAGCTATGTTGTCTAGGCATTGCTCTCATCACAGCAGTAGACGCTGAAAGAGACGCCAACAGGCTCTACTAACATCCAAGCTCTCTGTCTACAAAGGAACTAATCCGGATCTGGAGAGGCTCGATGACTTGCCCAAGGTCACACCGTCAGTTAACGCAGTGAGGTAAGACCCCAACTCTCCTGACTCCCGGCACTTCAAAAAACTGCAGAATAAACTGGCTGAAAAATCATTTCAGAAAAAGACCAGCAAAGCCCCTCATCTCTTGAAGAGGCAGAAGAGAAGACTCTCCCCCCCCCCCCCCCCGCAACTCATGGGATTCTCCCCAGAAGCCTCCCTAGGGACAAGTCAGATAGTTCATAACTATGGCAGCAGATAGTTCATGTCAGGACCAGTGGAGGACGTCAGCCATGAGGCCTCAGCAACTCCCTCCCACCCACCATTCTGCTTTCTGCCTATGGGAAGCACATAATTGGGTTTGCAATAATTGTATTGAAAAAGGAACATTTAATAAGCCCAATGTATGAGGACATTGTGCATGAACTTGGCAAAATAATAGCAGCATATTGTGTTCTTGTGATGTGAAAACCACCTGAGGATCCTTGTAAAAGGATAAAGGACCAGTTCCTGGAGGGAGGAACTTCCTGTGGGGACACACAGCAAGACAGGAAAACCTGAATAGTCTCACAATCCTTCCCTTAAGGATTGGGGGCATTTTGTAAGAAAAACCCATAAAGGAGCTCTCTGTTAATGTTACACTGATATTTTTAATGGCTTGGAAAGAAAAATGTACCACGGATGCTAGCTTTTGTGGTCTCTACAATTTCTATGACGATTATTACTTTTTAAATGCCAAGTACTTTCTCTTCTATTTTTTAGTGTCTTATTCTTATTAATCCTTGGTGTTTGGTCTCTGAAAACACGATTTCCCCCTCTAGTGCTTGGAATAAAGCCTCAGGGAGTGGACGAGAAGAAATGGATCAGGTATGACTGTGATTTGAATCCTCCCAACATGATTGTTTGGAACAGTCATTATATGAAAAGATCTGTATGGTCCAAATAATAAGCTGGCTGGTATCTGTTCCTCGTTTCAAGATACAGAGAAAGAATGGACAAAGAAAGGCTACAGTACACTCCAAACACCACTGTCCTGAGGCACAGACAACACCGTAGGGTCCTCGTCAACAGTTGTTCCTCTTCATTCAAGAACAATATGTCCCCAACCTCTAGTGGATACCAAAAATTGTGGTTAGAACCAAACTTTCTATAGGCATAATGTTTTTCCAGACATACCTATCAGAAAGTTTGATTTATGTATTAAATACAGTTAAAGTTTAATGATAACAATTAAAATAATCATAAAATATACTATAATAAAAGTGGCAGCACCACCATTTTTGGACTTTGAGGTATTATTACATGAAATAAGGATCACCTGAACATGGGAACGGAGATATTAGGACCGGCTTGATCATACAGAGGTTGCTAGTTAACCAGAAGGCCAGTAGCATATACTATGTGGTTACATTGATCAAGGGGAGGCTTCTCAATTCACGGGCATTATAGAGCAAGGGGTACAAGGTTTCATCATGTCACTCAGAATGCTGCTCAATTAAACTTACGAAATATTTATTTCTAGAACTTTCCATTTTAATAATTTTTGGACCACAATTGAACTTTGGATAGCAAATTTGGGTGTAAAAGTAGAGAACTGTAAAACAATTCATCCTGGTGTACTAGTTCAAACAAGGAGAGGGGTGTAGGGACAGGGGGTGAGGGAAGGAGGAACAGTGATTAAAATGAAGTGAGTATATAATAAATCACTCTATATATGATAACCTGTAGATACTCTACAAGGCTAGACACTGCTAGTCCTAGAAGTAAAGGATCACCAAACAACCACCACCACCACCCCCCGCCAGGGCCTGGTATCAGATACCTCTGTAGGAATTGCTTGTCAACAAGAACTCAGAGGCCCCCAAAACAATACAGGCGCATACCACTCCTCTTGGTTACCCACCAGAACGTGTTGGTAAGACCCTATTGCTGAAGACACTACTGGACAGGTTAGATTCAAGGTACGGAAAAAACTAAGCTGGAACTAAGCTGGACGCTTCCTCCCTAATGGTGAGGGCCCAGTGATGCTCTGCAGGATGCTGGCGGATAAAGGCGTCAACTGTCTTACCTGGCTGTGAATCCTATGAACTACAATTCCAGCCTTCTAGGTAAAATGTGCTCACTGATGCAATAATGTCACAACCATCATGGAGGTAACCAAGTGTTCCTTGACGGGATTTGATGCCTGCTTCCCAAAAGGGAACCTTTATCTAGTATTGCAAACCTGGATGAAAACCCATCCGGGAAGGGGAAACCCAATACTGCTGGGTTTACATAGCATCAATCTGCTTTCTACAGACAAAGGCTCTTCTACACTTTAATCAGAGAGGCCTCTCACTGTAGTGAGCAGAAGTGAATGCAGAGACCCCTGGCTTCAGAAGATGCGGAGCATGAAGGATGGCTGAGGGCTCTGCCCTAAACAGGACGTTTAAGCACCCTCCCAAGGCTCCTAAGAACCAACCAGAATATAGGGAGATGACTTGGAGAATGTCCACCACAGTCACAGTAATCATAAACTCACAGTCGCTATGTTGATGTCACTGGCCTCACACGAGTCCTCCTAACAGCCAGCTACAGACTGGGAAGGGGATCATGGGGCCCATCAGTTATTACTGATCTCCTGGCAACTAGCAGATTCTGGGAGAGCAGAGAGCATAGCATCCGGTGTGAGCCCACCAGGCTCTAATAGATAGTTTCAAACCTATGGTCACACAGATGGCCCCAGTTAGACTCTGTGGGACACCAGGCAAAAGAAAGAGTACTGAACAAGGAAAAGAAATTTGGAAGGAAGGAGAGGGACTGGGAGGGAT
Source organism: Peromyscus maniculatus bairdii (assembly GCF_049852395.1). Taxonomy (NCBI): domain Eukaryota; kingdom Metazoa; phylum Chordata; class Mammalia; order Rodentia; family Cricetidae; genus Peromyscus; species Peromyscus maniculatus. The sequence goes on along the minus strand of NC_134873.1, from coordinate 49,658,054 downwards.
GGGGGAGAAAGTTTAAAGGGCAGTAACTAGCATCATATGCAGATATGAAGCTGCCCAAGAATTAAATGTATTAATAAAAGCTCAAGTTTACTCTGCAAAGAATGAAAGTAGAGCCGAGCATAGAGTCGAGAAAATATAAGGGCACTTGAATTTCAAGGAAAAGGCAGCCATGTCCTATATGGAAAGGAGAGAATGGGACTTCAGGCAGAACGGGCTATAAAAAGGTGAAAGAGTGTATCACCTGGTCAAGGTTTCTACTCATGTGAAGAGACACCACGACCACGGCAACTCTTCTAAAGGAAAACATTTTAATTGAGGTGGCAGCTTGCAGTTCCAGAAGTTTAGTCCCTTCTCATCATGGCAGGGAACATGGCAGCTGGGGGTAGGATGGTGTGCAGGCAGACAGAATGATGCCAGAGAAGGAGCTGAGAATTCTACATCTTGATCCAAAGGCAACAGGAAGTGAACTGAGATACTGGGTGTGGCTTGAGCATATATATATATATATATATATATATATATATATATATATATATATATATCCTCAAAGCCCACCTCCACAGTGACACACTTCCTCCAACAAGGCCACACCTACACCAACCAAGCCACACCTCCCAATAGAGCCGTTCCCAATGAGCTTATGGGGGCCAATTACATTGAAACTACCATGGCATGTGAGAGGGGGACAGCAAATTCTAGGGTAGCCTGGCCCTGGTATTTTTATGGCGAAGTGCTGGTCCTGGAGAAAGGTAGCTGGAACCTCATGGTTAAAAGCTTGTGCATGACCTCATAAGAAGTTCAAACTTGTAGCTGGGGGCAGTCATCAATTTTGGAGGACCTTGATGCTGCCGTTCACCATTTTAAATTGTGCGGTTTACTGACAGTACATTGTGCCACCTCCCACTATTCCCAGAACATTTTCATAAACCCCGAAGAAAACTCCACACCCACTAAGCAATCACTTCTCCTCCCTGTTTTCTGTCTCTCTAGGCTCGCCTCTTCTGGTTATTAGGATCCCTACAGTGCACGGCCTCATAGCCTTGGCTTTGTTCACGGAGCATAAAGTTTACAAAGTCCGTAATGTTGCAGCGTGTCCAGTATTTCATCCCCCACCTCCCTCCAACCTCCGAATAATGGTCCATTATATGGGCACATCACATTTCTGTATCTGGTGGCGGGCATTTGGGTTGTTCCCACCCTTGGCTGTTAGGAAGAATGCTGCTGTGGACAGATACAAGTTACTGTTTATGAGTCTCTGAGTGGAGTGGCTGGTTTCTCGGGAAATAACCTGTTTAAACTTAGGGAGAACTCATCAGAGTCTTTTGGTGGAAGGATTGACATGACGAGGTTGCATTTTAAAATGCCGGATGATTTTAATGTTCAGGAAGTAAGGTCCTTTAGAGATGGCTTCCCAGAGACTCAGCAGACACTTGGTCCTCCTGTCGGCTCCCCTGGTCTCCCTACAGCCTTTCTTTTCTTTTCCCCTGTATGCATATCCATATTCTCTCTCTGTTTCTCTCTGTCTGTCTCTCCCTCCCCGTTTCTCTCTGTGTCTCTCTCTGTATGTGTGTGTGTGTGTGTGTGTGTGTGTGTGTGTGTGTGTGTGTTTTGAACCTACAAGTTGGCATGCCATCCGGTGGTCCAAATATGTGTCCACCCACACACCTCGCGGCTTTCCAGCATCTTCTCAGGCTCCGGCGCTAAAAAGCCCTGCTAGCTCAGCCCATCTGTGACAGTTCACTTTCGCTTTGTCATCCCTGCTCTGAGCAGATAGCAGACGCAAGTGAACAGGCCTCCCGGTGCCCCAGGAGAGGTGCAGAGGAGCATGGCAATTCCATCAGGAGACACGGAGTTCAGGGCAGTGGTGTGACTCGAACATCCCAGCTGAGATGACAGGGGCTCACCTCCTCTCCATCCCCTCTCCTCCAAACACAGCAGCAGACACTGCTGAGAAGTGGTTTCCTCAGCTGTCCTTCTCCGTGTGTCAATTCCAAAAGCAGATGGCATCTCTGAATTGGAATGGGCTAGTTCTTCGGATTTGGGGTCTGTGCCTCCCTCGACGTGCAAGGACACAAGCAGCGGCAGTCACAGAGAGGACCTTGTTGATTTCCTCTGCAAAATCACTAGGGGACTGTTTGAAAGTTGGCTCGACGGTCACTTGGAACTAGTCAGGAGCTGGGAGTGAAATATATCATCATTACGCTGTTTTCCTTGAAATCAAGCAATTAAAATAAGCCGTGGTGCTGCTTGAACAGGTTTATCAGAGGAACTGGCCTGTAAGGAGGTGTGCATGTTCTGAATAGCAATCTCCACAAGGCTCCTCTGGCTGCCGGACTTCCACCTACTGGGAAAGGTGGAGGGGAGACCAAGGCTACATGTTTGGGGAATGTCTTAATATGGACCACACCAATCTAATGTATATCAGATTTTAACAACTGCACCAACTCATCTTAGAGGACACTTTCAACTCCGAAATCGCACAACTTTGACCATTTTGTATCGCATTTTAAACGTGCAGTTTTAAGTAAGCCGGTTAGAAACAACTATACCACCTGTGGGTCATTCTAGATTAAGGGAGGGGAAAAAAAAGACATGTCATTTTCAGAAAAGAAAATGCAGGGCCTTCACTGGGGCCGAGTGTGGAGGAAGTGGTAAGCCAGAAGAGTTGGTTAAAATAATCTGAGTTCTTCCACTTGCATGCTCCCACTGTGACACTCTCCACATTCATGTATACATGTCCTTGGCTAACTTTGAACAAACCAGGTAACCACGAGCTTCCAGAGAAGATTCACACCTCTCAACCCAGGAGGCAGAGCTTGATTAGTCTATGAGAATTAGTCATCTCTTGTCCAGGGGTTGGCTTAGAAATGGTCATGTGACATAATTCTGCACAGCGAGACTTGTGGGAAGTCTACTGAACGTTTTATAAGAAGTGGGTCAAGAAGTGGGTAGGGCCTCTCCTAGTGTCTACCTTCCAAACTGTCGCCACGTGAGGAAGTGACTCAGAACTGCTGTGTCCAGGAAGAAACCAGGCTGGAGGCTAAACCAGGCTGGAGGCGAAGCTGCCTTTGTTGGAGCTGCTAAAGCCTTCCAGCACCTAACCTCTGTAATTAACTATCTGGGATGCAGAATTCCTCCAGACTATATGCAAGGTAATGCTTTTTCCTTCCAGGTTAAGCCATTTTTATTTGGATATTCTGTTATTTGACACTAAAAGATTCCTAACCAATAAGCCTACCCGGAGGAGTGCATAAATGTATATCAAGTACTGTATTAACTTCCTTTTTAAAAAAAATTACACCCACAACCCAAATTATAATGTGTCATACCTCATCAGAAATGCTGCTGTAGCTGACCCTTTTGGATATAAAAACACCACCAGAAAAAAACTACATGTATAATGCGATTTAATTGCTATCAATCCACGGAATCAGCTTAATGATCAAAGAAATGTATTTGGGGGTTAACCCACAAGACAGGAATAAGGGATTGTAGCAGGATCCTGGAAGGGGTGAGGTAAGGTCCAAGCTGTTCTCTGGGGAGCTCTGCCCTGGTCACTCTCAGCATCCAAAATCCACAAGGTAGAGTGCACACTGGCATCCCAGGTCTGAAGGGTCCCTGGCGGCCACGCCCCAGGGGCAGGTCCCTAGCAGCTGCCTCACTAGGGGCAGTCCTTCAGGACATGGCACAGACAACCACCCACTACACATATATGGAAGAATATTGAGGGTGGGGGAAGATGGGGGGGGCGCCGATTAAACTTGCAAATGAGACTAGAAGGATGTCCACAGCAGAGTCACGTGATAGTTTACACAGAAACTCATCCTTTAAAACACACCCCTGCCACAAACTTCCATGATGAAACTCTGGGGCCTATTCGTACCAAGTACCCATTTTCCTCCACAGCATAACCGAAGGACCACGACACTCGCGTCTGTGCGCATGCCTAGGAGACCAGGGACGACTCCGCTCGATGCCCATCAGACAAATTCACTCCGGTAACCGTCCCATTTGGAGGGCGCGCACTGTTGTGCCCTACCTGTGGTTCCTGCTGTCATTTCCTTTTGAACGTCTCCACATCAGGTGTTTGGGGACCCGTTCAGAGGACCAACAGGTGATGAGTTATTTATACAGCTGCCACTTCTCCAAATCAGCGCTGGCACCCACCGAGGGACGACTTTCAAGGACTGAACCCCACCCCAACCCACCCCTGCCACTGTAGCCCTCAACTCCCCCACGAAACAACCTCCACCCCCAGAAAAGCGAGTGGGTTAAGCTCCTTGGCCACCTCTTCTACGTAAAAATCAAAGGGCCTTCTCCTTCCAAATGATGCTGTCTGCTTCTAACTTAAAACCAATTCAGAATGAGGCTGATGACAATTTTTTTTTGGGGGGGGGGTCCAGTGCACAGACAGACACTCAGCTAACAAGCTGGGGGAGAGGAAGGGGACGGGGAGTCAGAGGTACTGCAGTTTTGAGTGACAGGTTTGCAGTACAACATCGGGTGGTCAGGGCTTGACGTTCCTTTCAACTCGACGGATCTTTGAGTCTACCTGTATTTCATATCTACCTCCTCCCAACTTGAGTTTCTCTCGGAAGGACGAGGGGGAGGGAAGAGAGGGACCGGGAGTGAGGAAAACGGAGTAGGCAGGAAGAGAGACACAGAGAAAGCGAGCGAGAGACAGACATAGAGATAGAGAGACCCCTAGCCCCTGAGAAGGCAATAGAGCCCAGCTTCGAGACTCCTGCAGCAGACATCTAGCTAGATTCCGCCTGTCCACTGCTCAGGGGTGAGTGGGAACCTCGCGCCTTTTGCTTCCAGCTCCCGAAGAACGCAGTGTTCTCTAGAACCCTTCACGTTAACAATGGCTGCTGCTTTTCCTCCCTTTCGTTCACCCATCTTCTTTATTTTTCCAGCACTCGAGAGTTGGAGCTCTCTTCATCCAATACTTCCACTGTCCCAACGCCAAGCAAAGCTTCCCTGCAATGCCGGATGCTCCGTACCAGATGAGCTCTAACAGGCAGTTCATAGTTAACCAGTTGCCCAGCTCAAATGCTATGTTCCATGTAGCACGGACTACGCCAATAGGCCATCAGGATTTCTGGTCCCAAGATAAATCTGGAAATTTATCTTGGGTCAAACTGTTGCTGTAATGACCTGTTCCATAACTTCTCAATCATATGATAAGTGATCAATTTTGTTTTTTTCTCAAGAATAACTTCATGAATAATATTTGCCACAATGCTCAGACTCTATAATCTAAAGTATTACTGTAAGCAAGTTTTTTGGGTTTTTTTTGTTTGTTTGTTTGGTTATTGTTGTTTTGTTTTGTTTTTTTAGTTTTTTGAGACAGGGTTTCTCTGTGTAGTTTTGGTGCCTGTCCTGGATCTCGCTCTGTAGACCAGGCTGGCCTCGACTTGGAGATTCGCCTGGCTCTGCTTCCTGAGTGCTGGGATTAAAGGTGCACACCACCGCCACCCAGCAAGCAGTTTTATACTACAAATTAACCACAACTCACAGGCCCTTCTCCACTGCTATGGACATGATAAAGGCGGCAACTCTGTTAGCATGGGACCTACAGAATTTGGCATTCATTTTTTTTTTTTTTACTAAGAAACCACTTATTTTTTAAAATAGGTTTTTTTTTTTCCTAACAGTAATGCATATTGACTCTTGAATGAGGCCAATACATCTCCCACACTGGAATAAAATTCTTTAAAATGCAGTGAAATTAGGTTCCAGCCAAGTAGAGCCCCCAACCTCCCCCCCTCACCCCGATTTCCTACCCAACTTGTCCCGAGATGGCTACAGATATATCCTAAGTACGCCAGGCGGGTGCAAGCATCATGGCTGATTTGCAGGTGAATGTCCTGTTACAGAGACAATCAAGCCTTCTAGAATCATCTCACAATTTCCCACTTCAAGAATTTCTGGAATCTCTTTTCCAGATGATCTATGTCAGAAATCTTGGAGGAACCAAAGGGCACAGAGAAATCCTTCAGATTCTGAAGGGGAAAGAGAGTTGATTAATATTATTTTTAACCTATGAACAAAATTTTTTTTTTAAATTCAAACTCTGGGGAACACCCAGTAAGTAATTCACTGTGTCCTTGCAAATTCAAGAAAGGAGAAGGTAAAAAAACAGATCCTATGCTTCTCCCTTTCCACTGCTGGTGCATTCCCCGATGGGTGCCCCGCCCCCATGATGTGACTGCAAGGTCTACTGTGGACTCCTCTGGCTCAGTTGAAGGAAAGACCAAGGCGTCACGTTGCTTTCTGGTACCCCGCTGCGAACAAACGCTGTCTGCCTCCCCACCTCTAAAGCCGAGGCTCATGCTCCAAGAAGTTCAGTTACATCCTTTTAGTTAAAACTTGCAATAAAGCAGATTAATTACCGCAATCACTTTTAACCACAGGGAAACCCCGTGAGCAAGTCAACAAGCAAACGTTATAAATTTTACCAGGTTTGGAAGATAAAATCTGTTCTCTAGTCACAGTGCCTTTATTTTGATTTTTTAAAACTCTTTACCAAAGGCTATGCACAGCCATAGATAGTATCAATACCTGGTGTTTTGTTTTGTTTTTTTAAGATAGTAACTGGGGCGGTAGGGATGGCTCAGTGGTTAGGGGCGTTGAGTGTTCTTGCAGAGGACCCAGGCTCAGTTCCCAGCACACCACATTAAGTGGTTCACAAACTGCTGTAATTCCAATTTCAGGGCCTCCAACACCCTCTGGCCTCCAAAGGTACCTGTACTAATGCATATGGTGTACATAAACTCTTACACACACACACACACACACACACACACACACACACACACACACACACACACGACCAACTATCTTAAAGCCTGAGGCAGATCTACATGGTTAAAATGGGCCTCATCTTTGTCATCAAAATAATGAGCTAATGTTTTGCTTCAAAGGAGATATATTTGCTGTGTGCATTATCTGCCAATCTTTCAGTTGGTTTTTTTGTTTTGTTTTGTTTTTTCAATTTTCCCCTCCCATCCCACAGGTTGCTATTGGAAGCGGGTGAGATATGGAGAAGATGATCCAATGATATCTGATGACTTTTATTCTTTGAAATCAGCAAACCGTCCAAGAAAACAGACCAAAGATGTTCACACACGTTAGACGAATAGAAAGACAGTGGACTTTCTCTGGAAGATGAGACAGACAAAAGACAGGTGAGCTCAGGGAACAAGGGCACAGACGATCCAAGGTGACAGCTTGCTTGGCAGAGGTCCTAGTATTAACAATCTGCAACGAGAACCTGACATTCAGTCATTACAGGCTGATAAGCAGGAGTCCAGGGCATCATGTTCACCGCGATGGAATGGAGCCTGTTCTCGGTCCTGTTGGGGAAACCCTGAGACCTACCTCCACCCCATCAACATTCCCACTCCTCGGGACCTCATGATTAGCAGTGACACAGGGAGTCTTTGTGACTCCAGATGCTCCTCCAACCAAAGCTTATGTTGTACAGCAATCAAGAACACTGGCAATTACGAGCCGTCTGCCTGATGGAGTTGGAGGGCTCTTTTCAAGCACTGAAGAAGAAAAATCAGTAGCTAAGGGGGAAAAAGAAAGTCACAACAAGTCGGGTATAATTGGATGTGAACTTTCTATGACACAGCAAAAAAAAAAAAAAGAAGTTTCCGTTCCCCCCCCCCCAAGGCCATTGCAAAATTTTATCCACAGGACATCGTGAATGAAAATGTCAATGGTTCTGGAAATTTTGATCACAAACCACTTAAAGCACCCCCGACTCTTATGTATGGGAATGACTTTTCAAAGATATTTCCTGTGCATGAACAAGCAAGAATGAAAGCAAGTCACTTCTTTAGCTGACAGGGTAGCAAGAATTTAATTCTTGTTCCAGATAACCTTCCTGGGTGTTGGTGACAGATGTGTGTTGAAACAGAGTATCACAGTCGGGCATGCTCAGCCTCCACACATCGTGGGACAAGACGAAACTACAAATCTAGTCATTAAGAGTTGTGCGGGATGAAGTAGCAGTTGTTTAATCAAAAGGGCTCATTTAATACTGTGCCTAACGTCAGAACTGATGTGGAAATAAAATGCATCTTCCATCCTCGGCGCAAGATAAATGTGTGTGGTGTAACAGAATCCTGGGAGAACATGCATAAATTTCAGCCATGATAAGCAAACCTCTCCTCCCTCTGGCCAGAGGAGAGGAGTCGCTGTTACTAATGAGCGCCAAGAGGAGCCATTTTTAAAGCGTGTTTGTGGGGAGGCACTGGGGTGCCCATGCAAAATTTCTATCTATACCATTTTAATATGATTCCCCCCTCAGAATTTGCTTTTGTCTTTGCTTTATGATGCATGTACTAATGCAGCCCCTGCACACGATTTTAAATGAATAAGAAAAAATTATGTTTAGATAAGCATCAGAGTGCATGCTCAAAAATATCTCAGGCACCACTCGTCTAGAGATATAAAGGAAGTCTTTTTAAGATGTGTGTGTAAGAGTTTATGTGCACTATATGCGTAAGTACAGTTGCCTTCAGAGGCCAGAGGGTGTTGGATGCCCTGAAACTGGAGTTTTACACACATACACACACACATGCACGCACACATGCACTCACACATGCACACATGCACGCACACACGCATGTGTCACATGTGTGTTGGTGCATGCTGAAGCCAAAAGAGGACACTGGCTCCCCTGGAGCTGGAGATACAAACGGTTGTAAGCAATTCCGCGTGGGTGCTGGGAAATGAACTTGGGTCCTCTGGAAGAGCAGCAGGTGTTTTTGAACACTCTTCATCACAACCAGAGATTCCCTAAAACTGAGCAATATCCTCCCCAGCATTGTCCAAGGAGAGATCTGCAAGCAATCTGTGCCCTCTCCTGGGCCGAGAAGAGGAAAGAATGTTGGCCACTTGGCTTCCCTAGGTAGCTCTGCCCTTGGCAGATAATTATTCCCACACAAACGATACTTTGGTCTACAAATGAGCTGAAGAGAATCATCCATCTATTTCTGTGTCAGGTAGGACTTGGTGGGTCCTGCACAGACTATTAATTTTGTGGAGAATAAGCAACAGGGGGAGCAGATAAATCGTTAGCAGGGAAGGCCTAGTAAATTCTTTCCAGAGCTTTCTCTCCCTCTCCTTTTCATACCGAGAGCAAAATGACAACGTATTTATGTACCACTTTGATATCTCTGTTTATCTCATTAGGCGACTTCAAAGACCATTAGGACATATTTCTACTTCAAGTCTCGATTCAATCCCCATCGATTTTTCACGAGTTAACGTGACAAACACAGAATTGTAATCTCCCCATCTCTGAAATCCTGTCATTTTTAATTTCATAACAGCAAAATACTACTTTAAATTTCCTTTTGTTTATCATGGGCAGAGCATGACACTGAAATCTGATTTACATGTACAAAGTGCGTCTATCTGAAAAGTTACGTTAATGGTTCTTAGTGAAAATTCTTAATGGAAAAAAAATATTTAAGCTAAAGCTAATACGATAGCTAGAACTTCCCACAGAGTCCAGTGACCATTTCCAGTTCAAAACTGATTTCTCCAAAGTTCCACACAACGTATTCACAGGTCTCATCACTATGTATTTGTTGAAGTAAATGCTCCCAGGCACAGAAAGAAAGCTCATGTCACATTTCCGAGGGACCCTCCTCCCATCTGCCTTTCTAGCTCACTATGGCACTTGGACAGGATGTCAGGGAGTTCCCCACAGGGCTCCACGCTCTGTGACACAGCCCTGTATTTTCTGCCATTTCCTCACTGGCGCTATCAGCTCTCCCAAAGTGCTCTCCACTCTCGTCAGGCAATCTTCCACAACCTACTAAGAGTAGCTACTGTGTAATCCACTAGAAAATACAAACTCTGCTCCTTGAAATGCCTCCTTAAGAAGGCAGGGATTTGTCCATTTTGTTCGGCCCTCAGTGTGTCTTCGACATGCACATGATCAATGCCTGACACTTCACCATCTATTGAGTAAATAAATGGATGATAACCAAATGAGTGAAGAATCTGTCTTTAGGTCGCTTTCTGTTTTCCGAGGCCTTGCATAAACCCTGCCAAGTCCACTGGCCTAACCTTGCTTTGATTTTTTTTTTTATACAGAAAATCCTCTTTCAACACTCCTACATTTCCAGTGTCACAAAGGGGCCCGAAGCCCAGAGCATTAAGTCCATTCTGTTCAAGTGCCTACTTGGTTTGCTCAACTGTTCCACACTTCTCCTCTGATTAGGCCGAAGTGACTCATCTGCATATTCTCAGAGCTAGTCCTTTGACCAGGAAAGCTTTCTTGGAGCCAAAAAAGCAATGACCAGCTTGAGAGGTGGCTCAGTGCTTAAGAGCACTGGTTGCTCTTCCAGAGGATCAGGGTTCAGTTCCAACATCCATACGATGGCTCACGTTCATCAGCAACTCCAGTTCCAAGGGGTCTAAATGCCTCTTCTGGCTCCCACTGGCATGCACATGGCACACAGACAAATGCATGTACCATGTATACAGACAAAGTACCCAGATACATAACATGATCTTTGAAAAACAAAAAGCCAGAAACCACAAAAACACACACGCAAAAATAGCTTAGAGTGAGACACAAAAGAACCCTCAATGGGTTGCCAAATCTCCTAGTATTACCTTCCAAAAATAAGCTTTTGGTATGTTTTTAATTGAATTGGAAAGTAAATTAAAGGAATACAGGGTAAACTATTTTAAGGCATTTGATAAGATTTCGTGTTATCCTGGCCTTACAATCCGAACATGAATCCCATTCCCCTTAAAATAAATCCATGGACTTAATGCAATGTTCAGAGATGCACTTCTGGGGAGTTGACGGGGTCACTGATGGATTCATGACTTGATGGTGTGATTTTGAGGAAGTGGAAACCAGGAGGTAAGAGGAATTAGGTCAACTAGGGTATACTCTTGTGTGCTTTGAAAAGCTGTACCCTTACCCCAGGTAAACTCTCTGCTTCCTGGCCACCGTGAGGGGAATAGCTTTACACCCTGGTGTTTCTGCTTCCCCACGTCAGTAAACACAATAGAACTAGCCAACCGTGGGCAGAAATTAGACGTTGAAATAAATTCCCCATTCAGTAAGTTGTCTTAACCAGGAATTTTGTCACAGCAATAAAAGACTGACCAGCCTACCAACTGAGCAAGACAGTTGCGCTAGAGAAACTGGTTCAGACAGGGAGAACTTGAGGTCTGAGAAACAGTGTTTAAACCACTGGGGAATAGCTCACAGTTTGGCCTGGAAAATCAGCACAGGGGTACAGTCTTGGTCCTTAAAAGGCTTATCAATAACTTGACCTCAGGCTGGGGATGGAGTTTCCTTAGTAGAGTATTTGCCTAGCACGCCCTGGACTTGATCCCAGGCACTTCATAAAGCAGGTGCACATCTGTAATGCCAGCACCTGGGAGCCTAAAGATTCAAGGCAGAAGTTCAAGGTCAGTGTCTGCAACTTAGTGAGTCGGTGGCCAGCCTGGGATATAGGTGACCTCATATCCAAAAGAAAAGAAAGAAGGAAGGAAGGAGAAAAAAAAACAACAACCATTCTTATTGAAGGTTCTGCTCGGAGGTCCAACCTAAACCTTCTAAAGAAAAGGCTAGGTAAATGTGACCTAGAATCATAAAAAAGGGACAAAACCCAGAATTTGATTATTCTCCCAAAGCTCTGTATCATTGAGTTGGATGCTTTTCTGTTTGCGTAATTCCTCTTGGGTAGATTAATACTATAGAGTCTACACATACTGACTCTAAACTAATCTCTCATTGTATATGTCTAACTCTTATACCTCAGAAACACTTATAGGCTCTCCAGGAATAGGGCTTACTAATATTTCTGGAAAGAAAACGTTTTCTATGTTGCCCTCTCTGGACCCTTCACCTACATTCTACCTCTGTCCTCTGTATCCCCAGGTTAAAAGCCTAACTTATTTTTGTCCCAGAAGTTCACTGAGCACACCAGAAAGTTCGTACCCCGCCCCCCATTCTGACCCGGGCCTAGTCTCCTATCTGAGTCAACTTATTAATAATTAAAACTTCACAAACAATTCTAAGACTCATCAGGTCACTCAGAGAGAAAAGTCAGGAGCAGACCTTGAGCCTCTGGTTAGAGAAATGTTTTAGCGCCATGTGACGACAAGTTCCAGTGTCTTGTGCTCATTGAGGAAAAGTCACACCACAGCCACTTGATGCCAGGTGCCAAAACACAGTAACAGTGTTTACCTAATACGGATGCTCGAACCATCTGCTCGAAACAGGTAAATACATCTGGTTTCCCTTCCTCGGATTATTCACAGAATCCGAATTTTAATGAAACTTGTGTGTCCCTTCATTTCCCAGAGGTGAAACTGAGACACCCCCCCCCCCATGCCCAAAGAGTTACTCAACCAGCCTAATGCAGGTTAGTATCAAAATATTGTTGAAAGTACCAGAGGCACTTCCGGCCACCACCACCCCCCAACAGCAAATTATGATCCCGCAATGGTAGTATTACCCTTTGCTCCAAGCTCCTCATTCCCTTACACGACCAGCTCACTAGCTTCCCAGGAACCTAAATTTACAATGTTAGTATAAAAACCATGATACAACTCAGATCCAGCAAATTCTCCAAAGAACAGTCAGCTCATAGACAGAGACAACAAAAGCAAAGGCCAAATAAGTTTGGACAATTGTGAGAGAAAAATACCCCTGGGATTTAGTGACAGACCCAGTGGGGACTCCGTATTTTCTGACTGGCCAGATAGCCCCAGTGTTCACCACAAAGGTTTAGCTAACAAACGATCAATAGCATGAATGTGAGGTCATTTTTTCCCCCTCTCATCTAGAAGATGCATTCATGGCCAGAACAATCTGATTCATTTAATCAGTATGTGAGTTCTGCTGTGGTGGTACTGTACTGGGCAGCCATCTGTCAGAAACTGTAGAAGGGTTAGAACAGTGGGTTGGAAGATTGGATCCGCTGACCTCTAACAACATTCTTCCACTTCTAAGATCATTTATTTGATTTTGCACACGCTAGGAGCTGGATACCTTAGCTAGCCAGCATATTTCCACAAGTATCCTGGAGCGTCCCCGTGGGAGTTCTCCCGCTGAGGGCTAGACTCGGCCCTGCTGTTCCAGACACTACACTCTATCCAAATTGCATGCAATGAAATACTCCAGGCACAGAGAGTACATGGAAAACGCAATGCTGCCGTTTCCAAAGACAGACTACCGCAGCTTAACTTTCAAAATTGCCTTGCCTAAATGAGCATCCCATAACCCAGCCTTCTTCACAAGCAGCTTTGGCAGCTTGTTCATGTACTACGCTCCTATCAGGATTAATTATGCAGTGTCTTCATGAGGAGAAATCAGATTCGGATGCAAGTTGGAGCAGAAAAGAGAAAGGTTGACTTCTCAAAGGAAGATTACTGTATCGAATCGTCCCCCCAAAATTGCTGGAGTCCTTCCATGTGCAGACAGATTTGGATGGCAGTCCCCAGCTGGGCTAGCCATGGGAAGGAGGAAATTGACATGTTTGAGAAATGAAGCCCATGCCAACCAACACGATGGGGGAGGGCCAGCACATTATTAACCCCCTCCTTTCTACGGAGTTCCGTGGCTAGCTGTGATTCAATGTACATCTGTTCATGTGCTTCTGAAATTTTAAAGATGGACTGACTTCTGACTTCCTTTTGGGAGCAGTGAGTGCAAGGAAAAGAAGTTTTATTCATTTTTCTTTCGGGAGATAAAAATTCTGTTCAGGTTGGAGCTAGAAATTAAAGGGAGCTCCACAAAAGAGGATTCTCGTATTGATTTTTATTTTACATGCATGGGGTTACCAAAAAAAAAAAAAGCCTTAAACTATCTAATTATATAGACAAGCTAGGTGTTGCAAAGATTCCAGAGGAGCAAAGTGATGCTATACAACCCAATGTCTAACCATGAAACTATACAAAGTGTCACAGTCTTAAGAGTGTGACATGCAGTCTCTGTACCCAAGACTACTTTCAAGGACTTGGCCCTTGGCACTCCTCAGCTACTGCCCAGACCCTGAGGAGGGTGGGGTCATGAGGGAGGTTGAATAATGAAAACAGCAGGTGTCTTAGCTGCCTTCACCAGTGAATTATGGTATGTAAAGTCCAATCCAAACAGCCCCCGGAACTCGGGGTGTTCGGAGGGCAGACCGTCTTCTCTCCCCATGAGCCCTCCAGGATGAGGTGCCCACCTCAATTTATTGCAGTACCAACCAACACCAGCACGGCCCATGAATAAGCCCTCCCGGCCCCTCAACCCCCCATTCTGGGTTTGCACCTCGTCTCTTCCAGAGGGCATTTCTCAAAGGAAAACGCAACTTGAGGAAAGGAACCTAGTTGAGAAAAATCAGTCTTTGTGGCTGTCACCCTCCCTGGGAACAGCGGCAAGAAAATCCACACATACATCCCAAGTCAGCCAGGTGCCCAGGCGGAGGAGAAGGACCGGAGGGGAGAGAAAGAGACAGCGGTAAGGGGTAAAGCAGAGTCCAGGGAATGGGTAAAAGAAGGGCAGGATGAAGGAGCGAAGGACAGCGAGAGAGAGGAGGAAAGAGAGAGTAGCTGGGGAAAGAAGGCAGGGAAGGCAGCCAGGAAGGGCGAAAAATGCGCGGGGCAGCGGAGCGCGGCGACTGGAGAGGCGACCGCGGGGACCCGCGCGCCCCTGGGAAGCCCGGGCTGCGCTCCTGGCGCGGACGCCGGGACGCGGGGTGCGCCCCGCCGCTCACCTTTCAGGATGAGGGTGTCGATGTCCCGGTCGATGCCCAGGAAGTAGCACTTCCTCCAGAGGCCCGAGTAGGTGGCGAACAGCGGCCGGCCACACTCGGCGTCCAACCCTCCGAGCCCCAGCAGCGAGCGCCAGGACTCCGGGTCTGCGCGCCCGGGGCCGCCGGGGAGCAATCGTCGTCCCAGGGGAGGCGAGTCCCGCAGCGGCAGGTGCGACAGGGGCATCAGGCGGTTCTTCTGATCCGGGGGGTCGGCGCCCGCGCGGCTGCGCTCGCAGCTCTCCTTGTGGCGCCGGGGGTCGGTCTCGTACCAGTGATCGGTGAAGATGGCCGTGACGAGCAGCCCCAGGGAGCAAAGGCTGAGGCCGAGGCTGAGCGCCGTGACGAGCGCCCGCGGCTCCATGGCTTCCCGGCTCGCCGCAGCCGCCGGTGGGCTCGCCGCCGCCGCCAGACACAATGCACTTGGCCTCGGCGCTCCGCCGCGCGCCCTCCCTCCTCCCCGCCACCTGCCCCGCACTCCCCTCCCACGGCCGCCCGCCCGCCCGCCCGCCTCACTCCCCGCGGGAGCCTCCTCCCGCCCGGCCCCGCGCCCTCCCCCTTAGCTGGCTCCCCGCACTCCACCGCCCCCACCCCTCTTCGCCGCTTCCGCCCCTGGTCCCTCTCCCTGCTTCCAGCTCCCGCGGTCTGTCCCCCCCCCTCTCCCTTCCTTCACCTCCGCTCTCGGTCCTCGCTTAGCTCTCTCCCGTCCTTTCTCCTCTTATTCCCCGGTCCCTACTTTTCCCCTTACTTTTCTTCAACTCTTCCAGACGCTCTTTCCTCACTCCCGCTGCCCCTTTGCGTCCCTGGCTCCTTCTGCCTTTATATACCCGCCTTGGATTCCAAGCCTCCCCGCACCTACCCCTGCGCAGACCGCCTCCGGTCCTCTGTCCCTCCCACGACCTTACGAGACATCCACCAACATCAGGCTCGATCTTGCCTCTTGTCCAAGTTGATTTGGATCACTGTCTCCATTTTGCTCCCGGGAGCAAATCCCATCCAATTCCTTGAGCGTGGGCGTTTTTTTGACTCTTTAGAATCTTGATCTAGAGCCACGAACCTCGTTTCTTGATCCTTGAAGGATCCAGACTCAGAGACCTTGGCTGCTAGCTGTCTCTGTAGATGGGCTTCCCCCTCTCACCAGCTCATGGCAGCCTGGAAGCATCCTCTCTGCTCCAGTTCTTTTGCGAGGAGACACCCAGTGTCTCTGGAACCACAGAACCACACGGTCAGAGATAATGCCTGCCCACTTCATTTCAGCCTGCTCTGAAATGGACTTCTTTTTCGTGGGCTCTCTCCACGCCTGAGTGACTGAAGGCCTCCTGGATCAATAAGGCCTTGCTGTGGCACCTGCTCTGCCAAGTGATTATTGCCTTTGAATAAAGCAAGCCCCCAGTGATAAATCAAAGTAATGATTTTCTACTGTGCAAGTTTCTCTGGTGGCCATCGAGGGTCAACAACAAACCAGGACTCCACACCAGTCAACATCTGAGGCTTTGTGTTTTCCAGGGCTCTCTGGAGTCACAGATGTTCACTCCAAGAACGGCAGGCAGGCTCTCGTTTTTCCAAAAGAGGAATCCTCACGACTAAAGTACTAGGAGTGAAAGATGCACATGTAATCGTCTGCATGGCAAGGTGCAATACCCTTGTCCCACCTCCGCCCTTGGGGCTATGTCAGAGACAGAAAACCATGCTGCACCAGCCCAGGATAGCTAGCTAGCCTTATGTCCCGATGCTATGAAATATTAATGATTCAAGAGATTATGAGGCATTCATTAGATGCTAAATGTCATCACTCTGTGATTTAATGGGACTTATTAATTAGTGCCCCCACATCAATTGATATTAAGGTGATTTATCTGCCTCCTATGGAATGGCATCTGTAAAGGTAGAATGAGAAGCCACTGAGATTCATTTCCATTGCTGCTTATGCTCAACGTCTTCAGGGGATATTTTTCCTGGGAAGAGCTTGTCCCTCTTCTGAGCTATTCAATTCACAGATCCCTTAAGCAAATCTTGGTCATATCAGACCCCTGTGTCTGTTTCTGCTGACCTGCCAATGTGAATTATTGCTTGGATTTTCTCACAGCCTCAGCAAGAACTGTGGTGAGCTCTGGGTCTAATTAAGGAAGACAAAGAATTACAATTTTAGTGTTCTTCTCACAATCAGCTTTCCTTTAACAGGAAGCAGGAAACCCGGCAGAGGCATCTTACCAGGATTTACACAGAAATCATGGGACTTAGAAGGTTTCTTTTATTTATATTCTATAATATGTGGAAGATCATAGATATTTCCGGATATTCACAGTCCCTTTCGCTGTGAGCCCAAATGGTATCTGAAATTAACTTAGGGTGCCCCGTGTCTTTTTGTATTGAAAAGAAGTCTCTCAAGATAGTTACTGCAAATCTGAAGACTCTCAAACGTTGTCAGCCCTTTAGTGTGTCTTTATCATATCCTCACCTCCTGATGTACTTACTACAAGACACAAATTCTCCGCCACATTTCATAGTCATGTGACCATCATCACACTAACCCTGTCCCCGCGTGGAGAAAGACAGCAGAAGCCCTTTTCAGTCACGGCAATGTGACTTAAAAGAACATAGTGTTCTGTCTGGTTTCCCTGGATGGAACTCTTTGATCAGAACCTTCTTGGGAACTAGCGTCATCCTTGGGGTTCATTTACGTCTCTGTTTAAAATCAAGCCCCAGCATATAATCTAAAGGTTACTCCATGATGGATTGCCTTTGACAGTAGTTCATAAAAAAATGTCACACATTACAAATACGGGCCAGCAGTGTGTAATGAGAGTGTGCTGCCTCTGCTGGTGCTGCATTAGCGGCGTCGGAGAAAAGTGACATGTGATGTGTATACTGGCTTTGCTACAGCAGCTGTACTTTGCTTCATCCTCGTTTTCGACATCCCTCCGTTGGATATTTCCAGTGATGATTTATCACCCACCCAACCACTGCCGTTAGAAAGGGAGGGGTACAGAGACGAGAAAAGGGTTCCCATCTCCACGCTGTTTCCAGTCTGGTGGCAAGAAAAAGACCCGTGCCCAGAACTAGAGGTAAATACTGGGGCAGAAATATAAACAAAGTGTTGCAGGAATGTGGACCTGTAAAAAGGCTAGCTGCCTGTGGAAGAGGGAGTTAGGCAGGCGGGCCGCAGAGAGACATTGGAGTCAGTTCTCCGAGGATGGATTGAACTTTGCCAAGAAAATAGTATCCGAGATATTAGCATTGCATTCAGGTTATAACTCTTCGATTTTATGTCCATCTAGTACATCTGGAAATTTCAGTGTTTATGGACATTGTAAAACAAGTACTTTTCCACATCTTTAAGTCATCTAGTTAGACTACTCTAATGGCTGCTTACACTCTGGGTGCTTACAGAGGGCTGGAACAGGAGTCTGAGCCAGAATATGGTTAAGGTATGAGGACATTGAGCTTGGCCCAGGGTCAAGCTCGTGAGAGATTGCACATCCAGAGAGAGCCCATGCATGGCTCAGCACCAGCTGAGCTAGAACCTCGACATTTTCAAACTTGGCTTCGTTCACGTGTCTAAAATTTGTCTCTGCTATCTCCAGATCAAATACCCCAGTGCACCCCTCACAAATACCCCAGAGCCAGGTCTTGAAGTGACAGAGGGGAATCTAGAAAGCATTCCGCCTGGGAATGTCACTGTCTTGAGCTCAGCTTGTCCAAACCTCAAGCTTGTATTTCCCCATGCTGCAGCTGTCTCCCCCAAGCTCTCTTTCTCCCCTGCTGACAATTCATGGAAGCCACTTAAATGCGGCATTTCAGAATTTTCCAAGTGGCGAAGCGTTTTCCTTTGCAGTGTCATTTATATCCATCCTTCTGGGTCTGTCCCACTAGCAATGCCCATGCCTCTAGCACTACCTCTGGATTGGCATGACAGTGCTCTCCTTGTCCCCAAGATTTCAGGATCCACCTTTCCTGTGGTTACCACGGACACTGTTGCCAGATGATTCTTCCTCAATGTCTCTTTCTCTCACCTTGCATTTCCCACTCCTTAGAGTAGAGAGAATAATCCCCTCTATGCCTCTAGAGTCCTTCTTTGCTGCTGTGAAGCATTCCCACAGCAGTTAAAAGCTCCAACTGATATGCTGGCCGTGTTTAAATATTTAGAAAACAAAAACACATTTGCCATAATATCTGGGTGCCATATGACATTGATCATATTTATTGTTAGAGTAAGAAGTTCTTTACACAGACATTTCCTTATAAAAAGGTACACACACACACACACACACACACACACACACACACACATACACACACACACACAAACTACCTCCACGTATCCCAGAGCTACAACAATGATTTATTGACATATCAATGCACAGCTAACATTGTTGGCCATAAATATTCTAAGAGATTTTCACCTTTTTGTGATAGTGCCAAGATTTTCAAGTACCATCCTTTCTTATTTTTGAACACTTGGATTAAGCCCACCTCACTCAACCAATAATAAAAGGAGACTTTCTTTTTCCTGGTAATATCACACATTTTTTTTTCAATACTTAATGTAAGGATGTAGTCAATTATGTTGTTGATCTACAATATGTCGTTTCTAAAAATACTTGAGGTATCTTCTCTAAGTTTTTCTCTGGAAGCAATTTTATTTTAACTCAAGATATATTAAGCACTTCCAAAGTAAGTCTTGGTGCTAGGTCTCACTGGATTCTGCCAGGATGAAGGAAACACGGTCCATGCATACCCTCAGGAAGCTTTAGGTTGGTGGAGAAGGAGAACAGAAATGTAAGAGGTGATGAAGAGGGACAGCTTGGACAAGTGATGTCACAGAGATACAAAGTACAAGAGGAAAATCTAGTCCAGAGACAGAAGTTTCCGCTCTGAAGTGGATAAGCCATGTGGTATCAACACCATCTCAGGCCCTTGGAAGAGAAGACATATTTTCTTCTGTGTCAACTAAGTTCAGGGCAAACCCAAAGGTCTATTTTAGAAGCAGCACCCACACTACGGTGCTCTTCTGTATCCCACACGTGTGGTAAGTCATCCTGACAGTGCCATTTTGTCACGGACTATATGCCTGAAACCACAAAATACCACAAAAACCCTGAAATAGATGGTGGCTGATAGTTTCTCATCTTGCTGACACACCACAGAATGTCACCATTCTTCTTCACATTCCTGGATTAAGCTGTTTCCTTTTTGGATCCTTTAAGCACATATGGTAGGAGGGGGGGAGATGTTCGAAGAAACCCATAACCATGTTAAGTCCCACTCAAAGTGTGATGTGCTAGCAGATGGAGGCTCATTAATTGCCATACCTAAGTACATTCACCACCTTATCTGTGGGTGCAGATACGAGAGTTCGAGTCTGTTCTCTTGGGCCATATTTGACAACCAAAGCAGAATTGGACATAGCTAAAATGTCCACGGCCTCCAATTCACAGCCATCTGTGATGCTGCCCGGATGGACAAAAGAGCCAGGCTTTCCAAATGTCTACCCATTCTCTCGGACACACAAACCTTCTCTCGAGGTTGTATCTATGCACAGACACCAGGACCTGGAGAATGTACATGGGGCAGCCTGCTTAAGAGAAACTCGCTATTCTCTACCTGTGTACCCCAAAGCAGGCAGTTACCCAGCCTCCTAGATACATAATTCTGAACAACTGGACTATAAATGTCTACCTCACATGATCATCATATCCTTCTCACTCCCTTCTCTTCCCTGGGTCTACTAGAGCAAGAGCATCTAATGTAGATGTCATAGATACGAATGGTGAGGCAACTGATTAGAGACACACTTTTCCTGTTGTTATTTACATTAGAATAAAAAGACAACCTACTGTCTTCATTTGCTGAATACTATGTACAGAGTTCCTAGATGCCAGGGAGAGAGTATTGTAAAGAGAGAGAGCCCGGGGCACCAAGGAACTGAAAGCAGGGAGCTGTGGCTGGAGAACAGTTAACGAGGGATGGATGAATGAAGAAGAGCTAAAGTATGAGATGACATTGCAGTATCAGGCAAGTTCAACCATACATGGAGCCTGGACTTGAATCAAAAGAAAATCTTTAAGGAGTTTTAGGCAGGGAAAGGGCATGAATGGATTCGTGTTTTTAAATGTCACTCAGACTGCTGTGTGAAGTTGGTTGGGGGCTAGGGATGACAAGTATCAGGCAGGGAACCCAGCCATGGGGCAGCTGTCTAGACAAGGTAGGTACCATTAGCATGTGAGCCAAGGAAGCATCAGCTAAAACGGAGAGGAATGGATGGAGGTCAAACTCACAGAATCTCTGTGAGTGCAGGTGATGAAGGCCAGAAATCAAGAACCATGCAACTTCTTCAGTGTGAGTTCCCAAACAGTTTGCTGTGAGCTCAGAGGGGAAGGCTGGAGGAGAGAAGTACTTGGAAGAAGGAGAAACACGTTTTGGACATGTTGACTTTGAGATGGCACTTAGCAAGCCCGGTGGAAAAGGCAGTTGGATGTGTGAATCTGAGACTAAGAGAAGCAGCCTGGTTGGGGGTGTTGCTTCATGGAAGAATGTTTTCTCAGTGTGTGCAAGGCCCTGGGTTTGTTCCCAAGCAGAAGAGAGGGTTCAGACTAGAAATTTCTGCTGTTCACAAAATATCACTAAATCCCCTTTATGGGCCCATAACAAAATAGCCTATTGAAAGAGCGTAAATGGTTCCTCCCAGTCTTGAATGCATGTCATCTCACTGCTACTACAGGCAGTGTATGTGTTTAGAGGTTTCATACCAAGCCCTCATGCTTTTCATTAGGGTCCAATCCTCGGAACAGTAATGGTCCATTACTGACAATAGTGACGTCAACATAGAGATACTAATTTCATAGTGACAGTCAAGTTCATGGGACTAGACGGGATTGTTCAAGGGAAGGGTAGCTTTAAAAAGCTGAGAGGTTGAGCTCTAGGCTCTGAGATCCTGAAAAACACAAAGCTTTATTAGAAGGGAAGATTTCAAACCTCTGGTTCCTGCTCTGTGAAGCGGGGATAAAAGTAGGATCCTTCTTAGGGTGCTAGAAGAATGTAAAAACACAGCACACACAGAGACACAATGGATGCGAAGGCGGATGCACAGCAGGTGTCTAACATGATTGACGGCCGTTGTCATTGTTATTATTTATCATCTCCATCAATAATATTTGAAGACTCTCTTTTGCAGGCCATGATCCTGTGGTCAGACCATTACTGTTGTGAGGATTGGACCCTAATGAAAAGCATGAGGGCTTGGTATGAAACCTCTAAACACATACATGGCCTGTAGTAGCAGTGAGATGATATGCGTTCAAGACTGTGAGGAACCATTAGGCTCTTTCAATAGGCTATTTTGTTATGGGCCCATAAAGGGGATTTAACACTATTTTGTGAATAGCAGAAATAAGCTGCCAGGGCATGATAAGGTGTCTCCACCTTCCAAGGTCTTTAGAGTGGGTGAGTTAGAGAGGCCTCTCTATGAAACAACTGCCCACAGCTACTGTATCTTACAAGCACAAATCATATTATGTGAGTAAGAGTATCTGGACGTTTCCTTTCTTGACTAAGGAATAGAGGGGCTCTCAGAGGACAAGGGGCCATTAAGTCAGCCTTGAACAGCACCTGAATAGGAAGAGAAAAAGAAACATCCTCCCTTTTAAGGTGAGAGAAGGTCAAGGATTCAGGCACCATCCCGACTCAAAGATACAGGTCCTAGAAGGCAGAAGGGCTTGCTGGGTAAGGGATGGGGCCTATGAGCTCCATCTGTGAGAACTGGGTTGGCCTTCCTGATTCTCATGGCCAGGATCTGGAGACAAAGACTTAATCAAATGCAAATCAACGTGAGTGCATAAACATCCATCCCCACCTCTGAGAGCAAGGTCGAACCCTGGACAGCTCTTTTGTTGCCTTCAATTCTTGATTTGGATAAATCTCTTGAAAACCTGGGCGAGCCCAGGTATTCATTAGCTTGGATGTGAATCCCTGTGAACAACTGGATACTCGAAGAATATCTCAGGTTGTGCTCTGTTCTTCACAGCTCTCCGTGTGCCAGAATTTGCTCAGGCACCGCGGAGTGCAAGCATCTGATGCACACTGTGCTTGGAGAACCATGCTGTCCTTCTGGAAGGAGTCACCAGTTTGGCAGCCCTTGGCATACGATCCTCATGGTCACACCTGAGCCCCTGTAATGAATGGCCTCCACATGGCATTGATGGTCACTCAAGGAGAGACTCAAACGAAAGCTTGGGGACAAATTACCATCTCACCTCCCACTGTGGGATGGAGATGGGCAGGACCTTGTCAGGGTCAGATTTATGAGGCTCACTAAAAGAGAGAGAGGGAATGCATCGGTGGCCAAAAAGGAATCCAAGTAGGTGGCGTTGATGTATGAGCTTCATCTGCCTAATTTATTTGGTGTCGGTAACCTGCATGTGATGGAGAGCCTTAGATTATGTGAGTGGCAAGTCGGAGAGAGAGCTGGCAGTCGGGGAGATGTCTCTTAGTGCTTTCCAGCCAAGTCACCAGGTGCCTTAGGAAACCCCATGAAAATCCCGACATGACAGAGAGTGTTTCTCTCTAGCAATCCTCACATTTAGCCAAAAGAAATTCCCAAAGTTTCGAGGACTGAAGTTTAGTCACAAATAGGGAAGGTTACTTTCGGGTGGTCAGGGAAATTATTTAATTACTCAATTTCTTTTTTTTTTCCCAAAGATGCCTGGCTGGCCTCATCCTAAAATTTGTAATTATTAGTTTTTCTAGTCTCATTTGGTGGCTTACAATTTTCTGTATCATCACTTTTCCCAAGAAGCCTAGGCCTTTTTATAATCTCCTGTCAATAAAATGAGAATTTAAAATGGTCTTTATGGAAATATTAATTGGATTTATAGGACTCGTTTTTACTGTACTTTTAATTATATTTTTATTATTTAAAACAATTCTAAATTTTAAATATATTTTGATCATATTTTTCCCCTCACTAAGTCCTTCCAGACCCCCTCCCCCTCCTTGCCCAACCAACTTTAAGTTCTCTCTCAAAAAACAAAAATCCAATACAAATAATAAACCCCCCCAAAACCAAGAAAACAAAGCAAAGCCATACCCAAAAGAAAAAAGAAAAACCAAACTGTAACCAAATAAAATCACACACATGCGCGCGCACACACACACACACACACACACACACACACACACACGCGCACACACACGCACACACACACACCAAAAACATAAACTATAGGGCTCCAATTATATGTTGATCAACTACTCCTGAACATGGGGCTTGTCCTGGAGTGGTTGATATACCCAGTGTCACCCTATTGGGGAAAACTAATTTTCCCTCTCCCAGCAGGTATAAATGACAGTTCAGTTGTTAACCTTTACCCTACTGGCTAGATTTTCATTCATTCATTTATTTTTTAGTATAATAAAATAAAATATAGTAAGATGAAACAAAAACTATAGCATAGAAGTTGGATGAAACAGACCGACAGAAGGAAAAGAGCCCAAGAGAAGGCACAGGAATCAGAGACCCACTCATTTGCACACTGAGGAACCCCATAAAAATGCTAAACTGGAAGCCATAACCTGTAGGCAGAGGACCTGGTGCAGACCGGTGCAGGCTGGACTTACAGGGTTCAGTTTTAAATGTTATCATTGATAGAGATGACAGTACACCAGATATGGAATCCTTAAAAGGTGTTGGGGTGGTGGGAGGTCGGCCTGGAACACAACCAGTGTTGGGATTAGGACCATCTGAGGTTCCTGGGATCTGGGAGGAGATTTGGAGATGAATTTTTCTCAAAGCAGAGGAAAACAACAGGATAATAGTAAATGGTACATGATCAAGGCATGTGAGCAATGGATTGTCTGTCTGTCCATCTATAAGCTGGATACAAGCTGCCCCAAGACGGATGGACCATGCAACAGGCACAAATCAGAGGAGTTGATGCAACCATTCTCCAGCTTGATTCAGTGTGGGTTTGGGTATCCATCTATCTATCTATCTATCTATCTATCTATCTATCTATCTATCTATCTATTTTGTATTTTTGAGACAGCATCTCATGTTTCAGGCTGGCCCTGCACTCACTGTGTATCTGAGGATGGCCTTGAAATCTTGATCCTCTTGCCTCTGCCTCCAAAGGGCTGAGATGACTGACGCCTCCCCACCCACTACACCTGGCTTAGGTTTGGCTATCTAAAGTTCTGCTTGGTTTATGCTTAGGAGGATAGCAATTTCTATAACTTCTCTGATCTGGCTGACTACCTTTCACCATTGCAGTGAAATATTTGCAGGTTTATAGGTAATACTTAGCATGTATTGGTCATATGCTATTTGACAGGAGCTGGTAATATTTTATATGTGGTTTTTTTTTTCTTTAATCTTTTCACAACTACTAGCATCAGCATCAGCATCAGCAAGAGCAGCGTTGTTGTTATTATCTAAGTCTTCCCAGTAAGGAACCTGGAGAAGCACAGAGGTGAGCAACTTGCTCAGGTCATTCTTTACTGATAGAGCCACGATGCCAGCCTGAACTTACACCTATTATTCGTTGACTTCCTAGGCAGGTGACAGCTTTTAACCCATGATGAAGGTATCATGATGAGAAGTGTGTGGTTTCTGAGGAGATACTGAAAGCAAAATCAAAAGGATTTACATCGTAATAACAAAAGAGAATGGATGGCAATCTCATCGATGGACAAAGGGGAGGCTGTGGGAAGTGGAGTTGAAATGTGGGCAACATTAAGAGCTCAGATGGGGTGCACTAAGATTTCTATTAGCTACGAAGTTAAGCAAACCATGGTCTATGCAAGTATAGAGTTAAAGGAAGTAGTTCAGGCTAAATATAGAAACTTGGAAGCAGGAGAATCCAAATATAGACGAGGCTTCAACCATGAGACTGGATGATGTCAGCCAGAGAGTAAGCCTTGACAGAAAAGGTCAAGGGCTGTGACATGGAAAAGCATTATCTATTGGTGTCTAGGAGAGCAGTAAAAGCCAAACGAAGTGGCCAAAGAGATAGAGAGAGTGCAGAGTCCTGGGAACCAAGAGGAGAAAGTATTTCAGACAGGAGGGAATTGTCAGCATGTCAAAGTCAGTGACTAGTCCAGCAAGACGGGGAGCTGGGGCATCAGTGTGGGGCTTGGCAATGCAGAGGTCACTGGTGGTCTTAACTACAAGAGTTTCAACAATGTAGGGGTGTGAGCTTGACTGGAGTAGATCCAGGGAAGAATATGACAAGAAACAAAAGTGTATCTAGACCGTGCTTTCAAAGAGTGCACTTACACATAGGGGTAATAAGTGGGGGGGGGGGAGAGGCGGGGGGAGGTGGGAATAAGGTAGAGTATATTTTGTTGAAGCTTGGCATATATGTCTGCACCAACAGAAATGTCTAATGAGAAAAATAATACAGAAAAGAAAGGGAGCTTTTAGGGTTTTGTTTTTCTGGGCAAAGTAGGTGTGTTGGTATTGGTCAGGGTCTGGACTAGGTGTTTCCAGGTTCCTGACCTGAAAGAAAAGCCCACAGAGATTACATAGCATTGAGGAGATTTTATTAAAAAAATAAATAAATAAAGCAACGGAACAGAATACACTGCAAGACAACAGTGGACCACATAAATGAAGATATGCCAGGCTCCCATTATTGTTTGGGACTTTGTTTTATAGGATACACAAGACAGGAGGAGTTTGGTTACTAGGGTGTAATCAAGTGGTTCTCTATTTTGACTGTCAGCTTGTATTACATCAACATTTGCTCACTGTCACTGTCTCTTTCCTTAAGACACCTAGTTTTAATATGTACACCCTATTACTCATACTCATAGCTCACAGAGGACTTTCCTTGAGAATTTACTTAAAGACAAGTTTCCCTTGTACCCCAAGCCAGATCTGCCCCCGTACCATCCATATTCAGAGGTATGTATGTATAGTACGTGCAAGTAGTGGTGCTTAAGACATTGTTAGAATATGGGTGTGTGCATAGCCCCAACCAAACGGATCCCAGGTTGCTAAGCCATTCCCTATACTCTTACCTCACATGTGCAGACAAGAAGGGAAGAGATCTGGTGGGTGAATGGAGAGGTTGTTGTGGGTGTGGTGTGGACATCACTGTCACCTATAGAAACCATCAACATTGCCGAGGACCCAGCAGAAGGAGCAAGGAGATGAGTAACTTGTGATAATTTGCCATGGTGGAAGTTCTTTGCTGAGCAGAGATTCTCAGGGGACGGTAACGTGGTTAGAGGATGGGAAGCCATAAATAGAGGTGCCCATCAGAGTGCTGATGGGATGTGGATGCATGGGAGCACTTTGGTGGTGAGAAAGAAGCATTTCAGCAAGGGAAAAACCCATACACATCCAGTGTCAGAGATGAGCAAGGTACGCTCATGGGTCAGTGAGCACCTGGTCCAGACAGGATGCAGGGTCTTCTGACGAAGAATCTTGGATGAAATTGCAAACGTTGATTCAGACCGCAGGGGATTTAAACACCGTCAAGATATTGATCAATGGAAAAAAGGGCTGTGACGTCACAGAAGAAGAAAGATGGTAATTAATCTAGCCATGATGGTGAAAAAAAATGGTAACAGGGGCTGGAGAGATGGCTCAGAGGTTAAGAACACTGGCTGTTCTCCCAGAGGTCCTGAGTTCAATTCCCAGCACCCACGTGGTGGCTGAAAACCATCTGTAATGAGATCTGGCTCCCTCTTCTGGCCTGCAGGGATACATACAAACAGAACACTGTATACATAATAAATAAATAAATCTTTAAAAAAAATGGTAACAGAGCACCCCAGAAGCATCCAGGCATGAGTGATAAGGCACAGGCATTGTGATAAGAAAACAACATTGGGTATGTCAATCAAAGCGGAAAATGAGTCAGAGGAAAGTTGTGCAATTCCAAGGTGAACTGAATGAGTGACAGGGGTGAGCAGTAGCCAGTAGAGAAGAAACTAAGACAGGAATTAAGCCTTTGAAGCCGGGCAGTGGTGGCACACACCTTTAATCCCAACACTCAGGATGTAGAGGCAGGCAGATCTCTGCGAGTCTGAGGCCAGCCTGGTCTACAGAGTAAGATCCAGGACAGGCACCAAAACTACATAGAGAAACCCTGTCTCAGGAAAAAAAATAGAAAAAAGAAAAGAAAAGAAGTTAAACCTTTGGCTTCTGAGTGGTAAAGAAAATATGAAAAAAAAAAAAAACTTCAGGTAGCACAGGCTGATATATTTCTTTTCTTTATTGAGAACTCCAGCCATGAAAGGAGATGAACCATTGTGTAGCTACAAAGGATAGGAAGAGTAAAATCTATTTTGTAGATTTTTCCATTGTTGTGGTTGTTTTCTTGTTTATTTGTTTTGTCTTGCTTTGTTTTCTTCTATATTTGGGACTAAACCCAGGCTCTTGGGCTTTGTATACAAGCATTCTACCACTGAGCTAAATCCCAAGCTCCTAAAGTTCTTTTGAGGTAGAGGAAACTCAGGCTTGTTTGAAGGAGAGGCATAGAGAAAATGACGACAAACTTATGGTATGACAAATTAAGTTTGTAATTTGAATAAATAAAAATCAGGCCATTCCTAGTATTATAATACTGCATATTACACTATATTATAACATATTATTATAAGTATTGCTTGCTTATAAAACTTTGTTACAAACTGATTTGATATCCAATCAAACAAACAGTTTAAAAAAATATCTATGGAGAGTCATTAGCTCCTAAGGAGATAATCTCCTTAGGTTAGGCCTAATCTTGGCATCTCATTGAGAATATCAGCTTTGTGACTGTGGTGGGGTGCAGTGACTGTCAGCCTCTTCCACAACCCGAGAGTGTGTTCCCTGACATGGCAGAAGGGATTTTTGCAGGCATGACAGTTTGATCAGTAAAATGCTTGCTGCACAAGCAGAAAGATCAGAGTTCGATCCCAGAACCACATATAAATCCTAGCTGTGGTAGCACATGTTTGTAATCCCAGTTTGGGGACGGTAGAGACAGAGGGATCCCCAGGGCTGGCCAGCCAGCCAGCCTAGCTGCATCAATGAGGCCTAGACTGTGAGAGATCCTGTCTCAAAACACAAGGTGAGTACTGACTGAGAAACCGCTAAGGTTGACCTCTGGGTGTACACTCCTCTCCCCCAACACCACCATGCAATAACAAATGTGCGCGCACACACACACACACACACACACACACACACACACACACATAATTTAAATAATAAAATTAAAAGATGAGCAGTTATCCTGGATTATATACATGGGTTTGATCTAATCCTATGCAATCTCAGAGCCATAGATTTTTCCCTGCCACAGTCTAGGAAAGGGAGAAATGTGGCGATAGAGAAAGGGACAGAGGGATCACAGTGTCACTGGATTTGAAGGAAGAAGCTGGCATGTGCTACAGACCGCAGGCTAACCTCCAGAAGGCAGAGAAACATAGGAACCATTTTCCCCAGGTCTCCAGAAGGCACACACCTGAAAAACCGTTTACCTTCCACCCCAAGGGAGCTAATTTTGGACTTCTTATCTCAGAACTATAATATGATAACTTGTGGTAAGTGGTTAAGTTACTAGTAATTTGTTGGAGCAGCCGAAACAGACCTGGTTGTTGAGCTCCAGGTTTGTTTTTATTAATAAGACCTTTTAAGATTCGTGCTACATCTGGCACCCAACATTCGTGGTACGAATTCTCGAAAAAGCCCCTTGCCTGTGGCCTTGTGGGCCCCAGCTCAGACCCGAGCTACCCTCAGCCAGTTGTGGTAGCACACTGGTTGGATTTACTGAAGGAGGCAGAGGCAGGAGGATCCCAAGTTTGAGGCCAGCCTAGGAGGCTTGCTAAGGAGACTTGGTAGGCTGAGCCACAAACAGTGGCGGTGGGACCATGGAGGCAGCGGCTGCTGCTCCGAGTTGCTGGCTCCTTCTCATCACGTTGGTGACTACCATGATGCTGTTACCGGGGACGAAGGGCTTACTGCCGCTTGTTCAGAGAATTGCCAGGGCCATCGTGTTACAAGAAAGCATCGGCAAAGGTCAGTTTGGAAAAGTTTGGCAAAGCAAATGGTGGGGAGAAATTGCTGTGAAGATTTTCTCTTCTAGGGAAGAATGTTCATGGTTCTGAGAGACAGACATTTATCAGACTGTGGTTGCTCCAAACCACAGAGGAGGCATAAAAAAAAAAAGAAAAAAGAAAAAAATCTACAGAGAACCATGACTACGGCTAACAGCAACTTTGAAATCTTCAAAAAGGATGATGGGACCCCACAAAGATGATTCCACGTGGACTATGGTAAAGTCATTAAGCTGATTAACACCACGGAAAGATCGGCTTTGGACTACTAAGTGCTCAGAACAATTTCGAGATAGCTAGCTGAGATGATCCAGATTCCCAGACAACTCGAGCAAGGACTTGAGACAAGCCCTACATTTTCCCATTATGCAGAGACTGGACAACAAATGATACCAATGGGGATTTCTACCTCTCCCAGGACTTGACAATTAACCCCAAAACACGTGCTACCCACCACACCACAAAACACACACAGACACACAATTAATTCATTAATTGTGAATTGGCTTGGGCTCTTCTAAAAGAGAGAGTATGTGGCCCTGAAATGGATTGCATCCATGAACTGGTAACATTTCCTAAGTAGAACCTTCTGGAAGGTTCAGATTAGCTCCCCTGAGCCTGCTTACCTCTCTTGTCCACTCCTTTATGGAAGAGCTGCAAGAAAGCCCCCCCCCTTATGGTTTCCATTGCCTCCTTCTTCAGCTTCCCAACTGGAATGTACTTCATGGGACTCCCATGAGCTGTTCCCTCTTCTTCCTCCTCCTCCGCCTCTCAGGATTTGGGAGGCACAAGTTTCCTTTATAGCGGAAGCCATCTTCTGGTTTATTATCCAGAGTCTATCAGAATACTAGTAAAAACTCTACCTTCAAGCATAGCCCTGTGGCCACAGGCTTTCGAAATCTTGTTGATTGGCCCGCGATTCAGGTTCCGTTGCCTAGAAGATGGCATTAATAAAGTGGCAGTTGTGGGGCCTGGGAAGATGACCAGGCAGATAAAATGCTTGCTGCACAAGCTTGAGGACACAGCAGTGTCTGTTGATGATCCCAGCACTTCTTCAGTGAGGCGAGCAGAGACAGGAGAACTCCCAGAAGCTCACAGGCCAGCTGACTTAGTTCACACGACAGCAAATAGTAAGAGATCCGTCTCCAACATGGTGGAAGGCAAGGACTGATACTCAAAGCTACCCTCTGACATCACATGCAGTCTGGGGCATACTATTGCCTACACACGTGTGCACACACACACACATCACCTACACATATGAAGAGAAGTAAGACAATAAAAATAAGGTGGCCGCTGGGCCACGAGGCAGGGTGATTTGTTTTACTCTGACCCATTGCCGGTGACACAGCAAATCTGATCGTTCACTCGTGTTTATTTAGAGATAACCATAACCAGCTAGACCGGCACAGAACCATCTTTCTGCTCTATGTTCAAGCCGAGCCCTTATATAAGAGGGACTAAATGATTGAGGTCAGAAGAGGGCAGTACTCTCCTGTCATCTCAGACTTCAGGATTTCCCACCCAAGGAGGAGGACCACATCAGGGATGACAGGGCTGACGAGGATGACAGGGGATGCTGTGATGCGTTCTCTCTGGCTCTTCCCAGCTGTTCTGCAGGAACAGAATCGGTCCTTTAAGTCACTTCACGACACAGAGCCTTTTCCCTTTCACGTGACCATGAATGTGCGCATACTGGGGGTCCGACTCGGGGGCTGTTTCGAAGTTGGGAATGCGGTGCGTAAGGAAGGGGGTCCTTGTTTTCTTTTAATGGTTCTACACTCTCATGCTCAGGAAATTGTTGAGAGTTTGTCTTAAGAGCTGAAGAACCCAAGACCTAGAAAAACAGTGATTTACCTGGGATTGATGGCATCACGGGGAATAGATTCCCTGTCTGAGTCCTTGCTCATGTCTACCCAAGCTGCGTGTGTCATTGGAGCATGTAAACTAGCTCCCCTGAACCTCAACTACTTTCCTGAAAATGGGAACAGTAGGGTCCCTCACAGGTTTCTTGTCTTGTTCAAGACTTGGAAAGTGCTTTGTAAACTCTCAAAAGGAGGGACGACATATTGACATCATATAGACAATACATGGTGTCATATCATTAAGCTGATAGAGACAGGGGTGGTGGCAGTGAGCACTTAGACCGGAAGTCCTCGACCTATGGTTCACAACCCCTTGGGTGGCCGAACATACAGCATGCGGAAGGCTGAGAACTACTAATTTAGACTCATCGTCCCACCCCGTCTCAGAAGCTGGCGCACACACTAGAAATGTACTCCTGTGAAATATTCTCCTGATAGCTTCAAGCTACCAGAGAACCACCTTGGCAATTACAGACTTGTTCTTCTTGGCTACTGGGTAGTCCCAGGCTTACTCTGAGAAACTTGGCTGAAACTCTTCTAAATTATTTTAACTTCTTTTTCAAATATATATATGCATATATATATATATATATATATATATATATGTGAATAGTACATGTTAATTGCAACCTTGGCATTAATACAGAAATGGCCTTCTCACCTTCCCCAATGTTGTCTCCCACAGGTAACATTAGTCCACACCCACAGTTTCAAAATATATAAGTAGTGTGTATATGTACATATTAGAATATACAGGATGATAGTTTTTTTCCCCAGTTACGTAACACTCCACTGTAGTAATATAACATAATTTGTGCTTGCCCTCTTAGGTCATTTCTGATCTGTAATTCTTTTTGAGACACAGTCTCATGTCTCTAGGGTTGGCTTCAAACTGGATATCACTGAGGATGTCATTGAACATCTGGTCGGTATCTGTCCATGCCCCCACCCACCCCACCCACCCCACCCACCCCCACCCCTACCACCCACCACCTACCCCCACCTCCACCTCTGAGTGCTGGAATCGCAGGCTTGTGCCACAACTTCAGGTTAATGTGCTGGGGATCAGATCTAGGATGTTCTGCACGTGAGGCAAGCACTCTAACCAAATGAACTATGTTCCAGTCTTCCAATTTGTGATTCTTACATGTGATGTTGTAATTAACCTCATTGTGTATGTGCTTGTGTGGACATGGTTTTATTTATGCAAAATTGATGCCTAGTATTCACGCAGTAGATATTTCCTTCACTTTGAGTAACCTTGTTGACTTCCGCTATTCTTTTGGTCATCAACCATGTCTCAACACGGTGGAGCGGTCCAAGGCCACTACTGGAGCAGAGCCAAGAGTGGCACTGGAATAGGCTGTTGCACAAATTGGAGAGTGTTATCTGGTGAGCGTTCATATCCTTCCCCTCTCACCTCATCAAACCACACATTCTTGCTGAAAAGCAGCATCTGCATGTGCCAAAAAAAAAAAACCTTCCAAGAGCACCAGCCTGAGGTTGCTTTAAATATACCAAGGAGGTCATGTCACAGCTAGTGAGTTTCATAAATAACCTCCTAATGAATAAAAACAAGAGGACGCCCAACCTTTCACTCTGCCAAAAGTGATCAGGCTAGTCTCCATGGGAGACAGAGAGTCTTGAGCCCTCACCAGCCAAGTGAGGCCCTTACGTGCCCAAGGCGAGGTTCTACTCTGATGGGCTGCACGTAGTTCCAACCTCTCTCAGCTCCCACAGTCCCAGGCCATGCAGCTCAACTCCAACTCCTGGGAAAATGCTGGAACAAAGTCCAACTTCCGGAGTCATCTGTCATTTGAAGAACACACTTGCAGGGGATCCATTTGTACTTACTGAGCATTCATGGACAGACACTTAATGCATCCGAATTTCTGGACCAATCGTAATTCACCTGCTACATTTGCACTTTGGGCTGAGCTATAGTTTTCCTAAATTGAAACATTTCTTAGGCTCAAAGATCTCCCTGGTGTCCAGAAGCAAAATTGGTTTCCTACGAAAGCTTGGCGCTGCTATCATTAATTAACAGAGAGCAGAATGCCTCTGCGTGTTTACCTTCACAAAGCGTATCCATGCAATACACATCTTTCCCAGAGGCATAGTTTATTCCTATAGACCAGAAATTATGAATGTATTTAAAAATAAATGCATGTCTTTTACCAGCAGGGAAGTTTGGAAGAGCAGACTACACACTTCATCAAAGGATACCAGACATGGGGATGTGGAAATTCAATAAAGCCTCTTGGTAGGAGGAAGTAAATGATGTTAAACCTTTCGGTTAGTCTGAGGTCATTTTTCTATGGTTTGGTTCAACATTCCCAACAATATATGGGTTCATCATCCAGCCAGTCACTAGCTATTTATTTCCTAGCTGTATATATTTAATCTGATTTGGTGTAACAGAATGTGTGTGGGGTGTGTGTGTGTGTGTGTGTGTGTGTGTGTGAAAGAGAAAGAGAGAGAGGTTTTATTATTAGTTAGAATTTCAAGGATTCATGGAAAAACAGAACCTGTCTTAGTTAGAGTTTTTATTGCTGTGAAGAGACACTATGACCACAACAACTCTTATAAAAAAACAAAACAAAACATTTAATTGGGACTGCCTTACAGTTCAGAGGTCCAGCCCATTATCATCATGGCCCGGAGCATGGCAACATGCAGGCAGATGCGGTGCTGGAGGAGTAGCTAAGAGTCCTACATCTTGCAAATAACAGCAAGTCAACTGAAACACTGGGTAGTATCCTGAGCATAAGAAACATCAAAGCCCACCTCCACAGTGACACACTTCCTCCAACAAGGCCACACCCACTCCAACAAGGCCACACCTCCTAATAGTGCCACTCCCTATGAGATTATGGGGGCCAATTACATTCAAACTACCACAGAACTCTTTATTTGTTTTTTGTTTTCTTGAAACAGAGTCTTAGCACATAGCCCAGGCTGACCTTGAACTCCTCCTCAACCTTCTGAATGCTCACATTACAGATGCGTGCTACCATGCCCAACTTCAAGATAGATTGTTTTTAAAATGTGGTGTAGGGGTGGGGTTATAGTACAGTGGTAAAGTGCCTGTCTAGCATGCACAGTACTTTAGATGATCCTTAAGAATGCAGAGAGAGAGAGAGAGAGAGAGAGAGAGAGAGAGAGAGAGAGAGAGAGAGGGAGAGAGAACACTGGAATGTTGCCAAGCTAAAAAGAAAGAAACATTGTTATTTGTGACAACATAGTATTTCAGAAAGATGCAGTCCTGGCATATGAGAAGTGGCCACTGATGGTCGAAGGTGCCATGAAACCAAACAAAGAGGCAGAAATGGTCCATGGACCCAGGGTGGCACAAAGAGCAATGTATTGGGGATTTACAGACAAAAAACGTGTCTTAAGAAGCAGCAATATGAGTGGATCTCCACACT
The DNA here is from genome assembly GCF_049852395.1 of Peromyscus maniculatus bairdii. Lineage (NCBI taxonomy): Eukaryota > Metazoa > Chordata > Mammalia > Rodentia > Cricetidae > Peromyscus > Peromyscus maniculatus. Next base: position 49,622,924 of record NC_134873.1, on the reverse strand, counting down.
GCAACACAAGAGGAAATGGTTCATTCAGATGCTAAGCTAGACGAAGGTGGAACAATTGAATGTGCCTGAACTTCCCTGAAAGTACTAACATCAATCAGTCTGAGTGTCAAGGTTGGCACATCACACTAAGCTATTTTAACAATCTACATATCTTGAAATGTATGTTAATGTCCAAAACAATGCATTGGGATCACAGCTAAGATGCCTACAGTCATGTCAAGCTGGATGTCTCCATGTGGATGATCCTGGGATCATTGTGTTGCCAAGCCAGACTCAGAAAGATAAAGATGACTTGATCTCATCTCTATGGGGAATCTAAGATCCAATCTTGTGTTTGAATGAGAATGTCCTCCACAGGCTTAGCTGTTTGAACACTTGGTCCCCAGTTGGTGGCGCTATTTAGAGGAGGTATGGGATGTGTGGCCTTGTGGGAGGAAGTATGTCACTGGAGGCAGGCTTTAAGGGTTTAAAAACTCTATGCCACTTCCTGTTTGTTCTCTCTGTTTCATGCCTGGGGGTTCAAGAGGTGAGCTCTCAGGTTTCTGTTCCTTCTGCCGTGCCTGCCACGTGTTGCTATGCCTCTGACATGGTGACTACAGTGGACAAGATTATGTCACAGCCTTGAAATTTTCTTAAATGCTCTCACTACAAGTAGAAAGAATAGGAAATGGAAATTCTGTGAGGTGACAGATATGTTAGGAGTTTGACTGAGGTGATCACGTCGTCATGCGTCTACGTATACCAAAACATCAGGCTGTACACCTGAAATGTCTTAAATGTGCACAGTTCCAATGGGTCAGACTTCAGCAAAGCTGAAAAATTAGAATCTCTTCGGATCCTGGTGCTGGAGAGTGAGACTGAAATAAATGTTCTTTGTGGGGGTTTGTTTTCAGTTGGTGGTGTCTGAGTCACGATACAGCGAAAGCTCTGCAATGTTTTGTAAGGTTAGCTACATTACCATATGCATTAGATGATTTCAAGCCATAATGTAACTGGGATTGTATTCCGTGGTGGAGTGATTGCCTAGCACGCACCAAGCCTCGGGTTCAGTCTACAGAACTGAGGGGGCAGGGGAGGGGCAGAGAAGATGGTAATGACTTGTGAGTATGTCCTTGAAGTCTGGAGCCTCACTGTATTTTTTTTTATTTATTTATTTATCTTTTGCTTCTATGCCTTTTATAACAAGGTTAGGGAGGTGAGTGTTGCTGGTAAACACAGTGTTCAATAAACACTTGCTGACTTTAATTAGAGATGATCTCCTATGTTCCGCGATAGAAAACATCAAACATTTTAATTTAAAAATCCTACTCGGAATCCTTCAGGCTTGTCGCTCACAAGAAGCAGGAGGCGCAGTGGGACCACAGCTGAAGGAAATAGCTTCTTGGCTGGCCTCTCTTCTCTCCCCCTTCTGGTGCGAGCACTGCCCGAGCCAAACCGAGCAATGCCATGTGTCCTGGGAGCGCCGAGCAACATCAATTCTATTAGACTGAAAATGGAGCCGGGTGCAGAGTCCAGCCGGCGAGAGGCTTGCTGGGGTCTTGGCAGCAAAGGACAGGCAGAAACAGGCACAAAGAGCCAGAGCACAAGCCAGGCCAGCTGCAAACCCGAAGGTCTTGTGTCCAGGCTGACAGGTGCCAGTCGTGCGGGTGAATGGATCACAGGACCTGCAGGATTCCGTCCCCAACCTGCCCTGGGATGTCCTTCATGCTCGACTCTGTCCCACCTGCACTCTGAACTCCCTGCACTTTTTTTTTTTTCCGGTTTTTCGAGACAGGGTTTCTCTGTGTAGCTTTGCACCTTTCCTGGAACTCACTTGGTAGCCCAGGCTGGCCTCAAACTCACAGAGATCCGCCTGGCTCTGCCTCCCGAGTGCTGGGATTAAAGGCGTGCGCCACCACCGCCCGGCTTACAGCATTTCTTATTTGGTAACGCTTAAATGGATTCTCTTAAAATAATGAGTGTCAAGGTCCCTCTAGCCTGTCTTGGGGACCCACTTCTGTGGCAGTTTCCATTGTGGAGCCCAGGCACCCTCCCTTGGTCCTTGAATATAGGGGAGTCAGAATCACTCTCAGGTCACAATCCTCAAATGATGTAGTTGTTGTGCCCAAATCTCGACACCCACCCCCCAGAGAGACCACCAAAGATGAGCATGCCGGAATGCAAAAGCAAGGTTTAATTCTGGATATACAAGCCTAGGCAGGGACTTCGTCCAATACATCCAACACAGTGGAGGCTGGAGGAAGCACCCACCTATCTGCAAGCTCAGTTTTTAAAGGGAAAAAAATCACAAGGTTACATCATTTAGGGGTGCTAGTATGGGTACAATTCTGATTGGCTTGCTTCTAGGGGCTTTCTAGAAATCATGGCTTAACCTTATTTCTAAGGGGGTGGTTGCCTGCCACCATTGCTCATTGGCTGCCCTCAGGTGGGGACATTTTTATGGTCAGTTACCCTGGAAACCAAGGTTGGAACATTCTATAGTCCGGCAGTCATTACCTCATGACTACCTTGTGACTCTGTACTTTTACATTTCCTGGTTTCTGGAATCTGGACTGACTTGTTTCAGTAACTATTGGCCTATTCCTAGAAGGAGAAATCTTAGGCCTTAGTTTTTGGGTGAAAGCATTTTGGTCTTATTTCTAAGATGGCTCATTTTGGCCTCACAGTAGTGGAATCAGACACAGCTCAGTTTGTGAACACACAGACCCTCAGCCCAAAAGGAGGAACACAGGAGCAGAAGATGCACAGAGAAGGGACAGTCACAGTGTCAGGCAGCAGGCTACTGGTTGGCAGTGGGCACTGAAGGCCTGGTAATCAGGGCGTGCTCAGGAACCATACCCGGCCATGTCACTGGGCACTGATGCAGACTAACTCCAAACCCTACTAGGGTTGATCTCAGAACTGTGGCGGCCATGGAGTTGGAACCGAGCTTTGACAAGAGACGGGGGGGTGCAGTCAAAAGAAAGGTGGACCGAAGACATGGTGATGTGGATACTTCCTGGAGAAGGTGCAGCCTTTGAAATTGTTCCGTGTGATGAAAAAAAAATTGCTCTTTCTTTCCACTCACATAATGTTTTAGAGAACTTGGAGGAAGGAAAAAAAGAGTCGGCATAGTTAGCAATTTTAGGTTTTCCAAATTAAGCAGAAAATATTTTTGATAGCTGCCATTCACCTCCTCACAAAGATCATTTATCTACCACAGGAGTATACCTGACTTAAAGATAAAGAATAAATCCCCATTTGGGAAGGTCCAAATAGGGTCTCAAACCTTTCAATAGAAAAGCCCAGGCCAAAGAGGTTGGCTGAGTATGGGGTAACATTTGAACTCATTCGCCAAGATCAATAGGTCTCCTCCCAAATGTGTGTCTATAATTTAATCCTCCCCGCCATGTAATCTGGTTTGCTATTGTAAATCAATGCAAAATCACGACAGCAAATACTTAAATATATGCTTCAAGCCTGGACAATTGCCCAGAAGTAAAATGCATCCAAAGATCCAATATCCTGACATTTAATAAAAGTTTGAATTATATTTACAGCCTGCTATGATTTAATTTTCCCGAGTTCAATATTTAATAAAACTATAAAAATCTATTACATGTATCCTGTGCTGTTGAGCAACTACCGTTGACCTGTCTTGTTCTAGTTCCACACTGCAACAGTTTAAATCCCAATTTCGCCAGGAACTAGTTGGGTAACAAATCATTCAATCTATCTGTCCCTCGGTTTTCTCCCCAGTTAAATAGGGAAGTAAAAGAGAATCTACCTAAAGTTGGTTGATGAGATGATTCCCTGACTGAGCATAAAGAGCTTGGGCCACTACTTGGCCTGCTGGGCTCAGCCTCAATTAGTTAGGTTTAAGATATTTAAGATGGAACTAGTTTTTTTTAGTTTACACTAATTATTTGTTGTTGTTTTATTTTGTTTCATTTTGTTTGTTTGTTTGCTTGCTTGCTTGCTTGCTCACTGGTGTCAGATAACTGCACCCAAACTCTTTTTAGAGAGAGAAAATTTTTCCCAATTTGTGAATTCAGCAAGGGCAATATGAGGTCGAGTGAGCCCATATTAGCAGTGATTTGTCTTGAATCAAGCCTGAACCCTGTAAAAACTGATGTGAGGGCAAACTCAAACTGTCCTAGGCTTCTGGGCTCCGAAGTTGATAAAAAAAAAATTCCCACAAAACACTAGGGGAAAAAAAGGAGAGCTGGTAAATAACATACTGCTTATGTCTAATTCTGCCATTTCTACTGTATGCCCTATAACACGACGCAGCATCCCTAGAGGCCGTGGACCATCAAGAGGGGATGCTGAGGAGGCAGGCAGGGATGCTGGCTCGCTCTTTAAATGAATGGAATAGACGGTGAGACTTGACTTGACAAGTGCCTTGATAATGCCTTTCTTCATGAATGATCACACTCCATCCGCACAAAGTACTCACGAGAGTGAGACAGCTGAATGCAAATATTTTACTTAATTTTTTTTCTCTCTCTCACACTGTTGGGAACTTTGATTTTCTTCTTGGATTTCTGATGATTCTGGAAGAAATGTGGCACAGACTGCGTAACTATAACAGCTTCTACTTATCAACAGCTTAGGAGTGTTTAACATGTAGAGCAAGCAGTCCAGGCTCGAGTTATTACCCTTGTATCAGTTTTAAGGGTGATGAAATAATGGAAAATGGAAAGATTGAATTTCTCTCAAATCACATAGCTATTGACCTGAGGATGTCAGCCCGAGGCCAAGTCTTATCTAACTCAGAAAACACCACTTTTAACAAGTGCACTGCAGTAAACGCTGTTTTCTGTAGAGGCCGGGGAGGTGGCTCCATGAGCAAACCGTTTGCTGTGCAAGCCCACGTTCCTGACGTACCCCCATTACCTATGTAAAAAGCCAGGTGTGGTGTGTGGGTCCCAGGGCCAGGAGTTGGAAACAATGGCAAGCCAAACTGGCAATCCCGGCTCAGCAGGAGATCTGGTCTCCAAATCTAAGGTAGAGAGCAGTAGAGGACACCTGACACCGACCTCTGGGTGCCACGTGAACACTCACACACTGGTGCACACTCATGCATACAGCACACAATTGCAAACACATACAAGGATTCACAAAATAACCGATAAGAGAACCTCGCCTACTACATGGTTAAGAAAGCCGAAATGTAAGTCAGGCATGGTGGTGCGCACGCCTTTAATGCCAGCACTGAGGAGGCAGAGGCAGCTGGATTTCTGAGTTTGAGGCCAACTTCGTCTACAAAGTCAGTTCCAGGACAGCTAGGGCTACACAGAAGAAAGCCTGTCTCAAACAAAACCACCCCCACCAAAAGCTGAAATGCAGAGGTATGAAGTGCTTGACCAAATGCTTCATCAAAGAAAATTCTGGGACTTGAACTCAGGACTCATGTCTAACAACCCAAGACCCTTTCTCCTGAACCTGATTGCTGCCTTTAACCAAAAAGCAATAGTTTGGTAAATCAGATCCTCCTGAGAGAATACTAAAAATGACTTCCTTTGTAAGATATAACTTATTCTTGGTTCACAAGCTCAGTTTTTTTGTAATCCAAAAAATATTAACGCAAACTAAATTCTGCAGGCTAGCAGTCAAAACATCCATGGTTGTGGGCTTTTTTCTTTTTCTTTTCTTTTTATTTTCCTGCATTTGAAATTTCCAGTTAGGTCATGCTTCCTGACCCCTTTCCAGGGAACAGAGCTGATGAAGGAAATAGAGAAAGAAAGAAAGAAAGAAAGAAAGAAAGAAAGAAAGAAAGAAAGAAAGAAAGAAAGAAAGAAAGAAAGAAAGAAAGAAAGAAAGAAAGAAAGAAAGAAAGAAGGGAGGGAGGGAGGGAGGGAGGGAGGGAGGGAGGGAGGGAAGGAAGAAAGGGAAGGAAGAAAGGGAAGGAAAGAAAGAAAGAAAGAAAGAAAGAAAGAAAGAAAGAAAGAAAGAAAGAAAGAAAGAAAGAAAGAAAGAAAGAAAGAAAGGAGGGAAGAAAGAGGGCAGGGAGGGAAGGAGGGAGAAAGGGGAGAGGAGGGGAAAAGAGGAGGGAAGGGGAAGGGAGGAGAGGAGGAGGAGAGGAGAGGGGAGGGGACAGTTAAAATCAACCATGCCTGGCATTTATTCACCAGATGGTTGCCAAGTGACAAGTGTGGGTGACAAAGTTCCTTGGTGAGGTCCAGCATCTTACCGACAAGGCCTACTATACTGGTCCATTTGTTGAAGATGCCCACAGTACACCAGCCCTGTGATGATCGCTCAGCAAAAGACAAATACAGGGTGCAAATCTGATTGCTATGACAATGAAGTTTATTTGTAGTTTAAAAGGAAGGCTGCTTTTTTTTTCTATACCTTTTACTACAGCCATGAGAGGGGCTGGAATGTGAGTCCCCCAACCCAACCCCTTCAATGGAGCATATTTAAAGTTGCAGGCAAGGAGGGCTTGGTTATTAAAGATGTTACACCCAAGAGAAAGAACCCGTGTGCTTTGGTCTGGAACAGTTGGAATGATGCCTTGAGGATGTCTCCAGAATTAACTTGACTCCACTCATGAAGGGATCAAGGATGTTAAGGTTATCACTCATTTGAAGTATTTCATTTTGAGATGAGACTTCCTGGGTACCATGTACACACAGGGCTGACTAGAGAAGTGTTTTCCCGGCTCAGCCACTCAGAGGTTACCACTGCCATGGTCCAAGGAGCCCATTTATTGCTCAAGCCGATGGCAGACCTTGTCATCATCCACGTGACCTTGCTTTTGTAGTCATGCGGGATGCAAAGACTGCAGAGCCATACAGGCTGCCAGATAGATTTAAAAAAAAATAGCCTGGGTGGCTAATCAGTGTGTGGTGGGTTTGGAGTCTCTGTAGAGCTTGCCAGAGTGGGCAATGCCTGAAGACTGGGAGCCAAGCCTAAGTTGACAGAGAAGACTTCAGGATACTGGAGATGTCAGAATTATAGGGTATACGCCAAGGAAAACCACAGGTAATGACAGAGCCAGCTCAAGAGAAGAGACCATATGGTCTATGAAAGGCAAGGCCATGGGGGTGGGGCCACCCAAACCCTTTGGAGCTGAGATGATGCTACCATGCTTTTATTGTCGGCCCTGTTGGGCTGTGTTCTTGCTCTGGTTCCATCCCTCTCTCTATACCCCATTTCTCCCTTTGGAAAAAGAATGTGTATGCTCTGACACTGTATATTTGAAGTAGGTGACTCTCTTTTTAATTTTACAGGGCTTCACAGCCAGAAGATTACATTGAGTCTTGGTAGAGACACTAGAGTTGCATTTCTAATGTTAAGATTGTGTGGTATCAAAAATAGACTAAATATATTTTGCATTAAAATATAACCAGCAGCCTTAGGGGGACAAGGGTAGAATATTATGGCTTAATATTAAATGTCCCTCCATGGACTCACATGTTGAGCATGGTAGTAATCAGTTGGGAGCAGTATTAGGAGAGACTGCAGAAATTTTAGACTCTGGAGCCTCGTTAGATGAAATAGACCACTGGAGGGCATGTCTTAAAAGGTTATACATGGACCCACATGCCTGTCTTGCTCTCTGCTTTTTACCCAGCATGAGATGAATGGCTTTGTCCTTCACATGTTCCTGCCACCATGATGTTCTCCATAGCCCAGGATCAACGAAACAAATGAAACCTATGAATGGAATGGAACCTATGAAACAGCAAAGCCAAGTAAATCCTTCCTCTCATGGGTTATTCCTGTTGCGTCTTTTGTCATAGCAAGGAGAAAAATTGGTAGGGGGGAATCAGTAAAACACGCTTCTGGAGGCGTCCATGAGGATAGTCCTGGAAAAGACTCACCTGTGGGAGAGCAAAGGGCCTACCATGCATGTGAGCAGTACCACCAGGTAGTCCTGGATGAAGCAAGAGCAGAAGGGGGAGAAAAGACAGCCAGCGCACACAAGCTCCATTCTCCCTGAACATGTGATGCTCCTGCTGTCATTGCTTGTGGTCATCAGACTCCAGCTTCTTCAGTTCTTTCAACACACACACACACACACACACACACACACACACACACACACACACTCCAGGTCTCTGGTTTGAGCAGCTACCAGGTCCCGCGCCAACTCTTAGGAAGCCAATCTAAGCAAAATCATGTTTATAATAATTATTTATTCCTTTATTCTGAACATCTTCATCTCATTGTAATCCCCGAGTGGACAGAAAGAAATAAGGAACAGACACTATTGCTTGTATGGTTGAAATAAATGTGGGTCTTTCTGAATCTGTAGTTCTATGTGTGTGTATGTGTGTGTGTGCATGTGTGTATGTATATGTATTCATTCTGTTTTTTCAGAAAATGCTACCTGATACTGAATAGTAATTACCTAATGGTAACATGATCACTATCACTCCCCACCTATAACATACTGTTCAATCATCATCTGAGAGAGATATTCGAAGCATTCCCAGTCACAGCATGACTAAGTGGTGTAAACAGAAGTGGACATTTTCTGTCCCAGCTGCCTGGTCCCAAACACACAGAGGCTTGTATATAAATATAAATGCTCTGCCAATAGCTCAGGCTTCTTACTAACTAGCTCTTACATTTAAATTAACCCATTTCTATTCATCTATGTATTGCTTCATGGCTCATGACTTCACCTGTCCTCCGGCATCTTGCTTCATGTCTCTCCCAACTCTGTCCTTCTTCATCCCAGTCCTCAATTTGATTGTCCCACCTAACTTTATCCTGCCTTGCTATAGGCCAAACAGCTTTATTATTAACCAATGAAAGTAATACATATTCACAGCATACAGAAGGATCATCCCACAGCAAAGTGGATGAATTTGAACCTAAGATCCTTCATTTCCAAAGTTCATGCCTGTAACACTATACCACATGGCTTCTTTCTAACACCATGGGCAACTCAGATGTAAGTCAGTCTGTAGAAGGGTCTACACAGAGCCAAACAATTTAAACCCAGGTCACCTAGCAATTGGTTTAGAGCAGGCACCACGAAGCTATCCCAGGCTTCTTGGTCTCAATTTAATACCTGGGTAGATAAGAAGAAACAAAGAACTACCTTGGTTGCTCATGTGGTTGAAGTGAGTATAGATTTTCCCCGAGTTTCCAGTTTCCTCCCCAAATGTACATGAGTGTCGGCATGCTATCTTTGTATTGTACTTCCTTTGTAGTGAGTTTAATCACGATTATATTAAATCAAATGGGCGTGGTTTGGATTACATGTTCCTTTTCCTTCATTTACACTTGACTTCCTCTTTTCCCCCGACTACGCCATGGACAGCAGCGGTCTTGGAGGACTGTGGGCAGAAGGTGGACTGGGCAGGGAGTGTCAGGGACAACAGGCTATTTCTCTTACTTCATGATCTCAGGCAAGCCATGTTCATACGCTTCTCTTGTTTGTGTGTGGGAATACATGTGTGTGCATGCATATAAGCAAACATATATCCATATGATGGCAGGTGGGCACATACATGTGTGGAGGTCATGAGTCGACATCTAACGTTTTCTGCTGTCTATGTCTACCTTATTTTTGGAGCCAGGAGATTGCTAATGCCTCTACACTATCTGGCCAGTGGAGGATCCTCCAGTCTCTTTCTCTACCCCGCTAGGATTATAGATACACAGTGTCACACCAGTTTTTTTCCCCACGGTTGCTGGTGAACTCAGATCCTCATGCTTGTGCGGTCAGTATCTTGCCAACAGAAGTGTATCCCCGGACCTCCATATACTTATGAGCAGCCATAAATAAATTGTGCACAGACTTAGCAAGAAATGAGAGTTCACTCTTTGAAAAAAAAACCTGAAAATCTTCTTTAGAAATAAGAAAAAGAAATATTTCAACATGCAAACACACAGCACAGACTTGAGCTGGAGAGATGGCTCAATGGTAAGGAGTACTTATTACTCTTGCAGAGGACCTGGGCTCAATTCACAGCACCCACATGGTGGTTTACAACCATCTTCAAGTCAGTCCCAGGGAATCCAACACCCTCTTCTGGCCTCCATGGACACGAGGCATGCACATGACCCACATACATGAACACAGTAAAAACGTTCATACACATAAAATAAATAGATCTAAAGTCAAAGAATGTGAAGACTCCATAAATGCTATTTTCACGATCCCTCTCAGCCCACAGCTAAGAAAGCTGCACCAAGAGTCTATGGAGGCTTCATTCTCAGGTCAAATGTAGCTCTGGGGTCAATTTGACTCAAAAGCTCAGATAGAGTCTTAATAGTATTTCCTCCTATGAATTCAGCCAGTTTCTAGGATTGGACTTCCAGGACCAGTCCTCAGTCACTCCTTTTCAAAATGTATCATCAAGATAAAAAGTTAATTATATCAAATAGGCCACACTAATCCCATACCTTCGGCTTTACATGGACCTTACAGTGAAATCTGAAGTTAATTCCCTGGTAGTAAAGGATCAAAGGTTGGTAGGCAGAGGATCCTAAAAAGCTTGTCTACCTCTTCAAATTTCTCTGGTTTCACCCCCTTCTCAGGGGTGGGCTTCCTTTAAAGAGGAGCCTTAAAGTGGCAAGAGACAGTCCTTTCTTCAAGGCTTCCTGGGGCATGAAAGTCTCCCCACACCCAACACACCCCCCTCTAGTCAACACATGTGGTAACAAACAGTAAGTAGGAAAGGCTGGAAATGGTGAAATAAAGGAGAACTGAGAAGGTGGTGTGCTTCTCATTTTGTGCTCAGAAAGCAAAAGATGTTTCAGGTACTTTGCGGTGTGTTTTCAAGAATTCATAAGAATCTAGAAACGGTGGTCATAGTAAAGCACTGAGATACACCGAAAGCCCTTGAAATGCGAACAAAAGGAAATAACCTCTCACGGTACCCAAAACAAATAGATCAAGATACGGACGCCAATAGCTCAAGATACCCTGAGCAAACATACGCTCAGCCGGAAGAGTTAGGCAACCACCGTCAGACCTCTGCTGAGAAAGTACCTGGCTCCCCCTTGCGTGAGGAGCAAAGACTAAGCGTAGGTCGTAGCGTAACAGGTGGCCCAGCTGAGCAAATACTAACCCAACTGGCTGAACACATTGAATTATATTGAAACAACCCATTTGTGTCTTTAAGCTTTATTCTACAACCGCAATCAGCTATTGTTTTACATGCAAAAATACCATCTGACATCCACGCTACGTCTCAGATGATGAACAGATTGAGAAAATAAACACTTCCTACTACAAGGGGAATTTATGTGCTTAGCACAACCCATTTTTGGGGTGCCATGTAGCCTCTGATAGTAACTGCTGGGACTCTCCATCTAGCCTCTCCTTCCCTATGCCGCCTTGGTCACCCACCTTGACCTTTTCTCCTACAAGTACCACTCTGCTCCCCCAGTTAAAGTAATGTATACTAAATTTTGAATGTTTGATAACCTTTGTATATTAAAACAGAGGACTTGTTGACCTCAATTCAACTTGAAGACGGGATAAGTGACTTTTAAGGAGTATCCCGATCTTGGGTGACAAGTTACTGAAATCAGATGAGATCAGGCGCATCCAGGATGGGATGGCCGCAAAGCAGGTACTGAAATCGAATCAAACGACTTCAAGATATAAGGGAACTTGTGTTTCGTTATATTTCCCCCAGAGATCACTCGAGCTGGTTCTTTATCCGAGTAGCAGACTCAGACTGGCCCATGTTGCTGGGTATAGAGGTAAAACGGCTGTCACTGAATTGGGTTTTTAATACAGCATGGCTTCCCTGGTGGCCAGGGAGGACATAGAGATGGCATAACTTAAATACCAATGTTAGAGACCTGCCCGTGAGTTGGAAGTGTGGCTGGAGAGTATTTTTCTGGGCTAGGTGGACATCCTGAGAGCGATCAACAACAAGAGGCCAATCATCCCTCAGACTCTTTCAGTTTGTGTTTTCAAACCCTGACAGTAGATTGACTCATCAGACCCTCATCTGAAGGGTGAGTTGGCTATGGAGCCTGGGAACGCCTATTCCAAGTAAGAGCACCGGGTGGTTCTTATCATGAAGGTCTTGGGTCACTGGTTACCCAGGACATTTCTGAGGAAACACGATCAAGATCCACCAAGTTGCACCTTTGCTTCTAAACGTCTTTGCCTTCAATCTCCGGGGAGCTGCCTCTCTCTCAGGCTAATACCCTGGGAATTTTCTATCCTGAGTCATTTCAAGGTCTTGGGAAGCAAGTCTGAGAAAGTTCAAAACTGCCCACTCTTCAGCAGGAACGGTGCTCTGCCCTTTCAATGCAGGATGAAAAGCAAGGGTTTCAGAGAAGCAGTCAGCGTCCCACGTGCATTTCTCTCTGCTTTCTTGGGGATCAAGATGGTAAGAGCGACTCTATTCGTCTAAATTCAACCAGCACGAGAGCAGAAGAATTTATTATCTCTCACTCACATGGCCCCCTCCCCTTCGTCCTCACCTCATCATTCTAAATCACCTGGGTGCTCAAGCCTCACACATCTGATCCTATCAGCTTGGAGATCAGCTCACGTCTAGAATATCCCCAGAAAGGTTCAGTGGGACAGTGATGTAAAATACATCAAAGGCTTGGTTTTATATACTGTCTTACAACTCTAATATTCCCCTGGGGAAGGCATGTGATGCAGGTTTATTTTTACGTGGAGACTTAACTGAAGGAAGCCACAGATGCAATTAGGGCTGAGATCAAATCCATGACTAACGACAGCTTCTGAAGCCTTTCTTCCCTCCTTGTGGAAAGTGGAGTTGGGTTTTAAAAATAAGTGTGTTGCAAAATAAATACCAAAGGCCAACGCACTTATGAGAGATTGTTCCACTCCAGTAGGAACATAAAAAAAAAATCTGATTGTTCTTTGGTAACAAATTGGCAAAGTGAGCCTTAAAAATACTTGTGCATATGTGTGCGTGCTTGCGTGTGTACATGCGTATATGTGTGTGTGTACATGCATGTATGTATGGTGTATGAATGTGTCCATGTTTGTGTAGGTGTGCACCTCTGTGTTTGACTGAACACACATGTACATAAGAGTGAGCATATGCACGTGTATGCTGTGTTCCTTGTGTTTATTTGAAGTCCAGATGTCAGCATCTGGGTATCTTCCTCCATAGCGTCCACCTTCTTTTTTGACACAAAGTCTCTCACCGAACTTGGAGCTTACTGATTTGCAAAACTAAGTGACCCGCAAGCCCCTGGGGTCTTCCGTAATCTACTCCCCCAGCTCTGGAATTTATAAATATGTGACATAATAAACAGCTTTTCCCATGAGTGCTAGGTCCTGAGCATGCTCATGTGGCGACCACTTAACTGATTCAGACATTTTTGACAGCTTACTTTTGTTCATAAAACAAAGCAATTTTGTTACCGGTAACTTACCCTAAAAAAAAAAAAATAACCTAAAATATTGAAGACTTGGCATGAAAATTTTTGTACGGTTGTTCACAGCAACACTGAATATATTGATGACTACCTGGAAGGAAGGATATTCAGCATCAGCAACTGGTTGAGCACAGTGAGGTAGGTGCTAGGTACAGACCACGCTGTTATTAAAAATGATGAGGGAGGGGCTGGCGAGCTCCCTCAGCAGGTAAAGCAGCTTGCTACCCGACGTCAGCCTCCTGGAGACCACATGGTGATAGGAGGAAATAAGTCCTTCAAGTTGACTTCGGACATGCACTGTAGTATACACACACACACACACACACACACACACACACACATTAAATACATGCATACATATGTGAACAAATAGATAAGTCAATAAATTAAATAAAATAAAAAATTTAAATGATAAGTATGATAGCAAAGTGTTCTGTAAAAATAGCTACCAAAGGCATGATATGTTCATATTGAATAGATTAGAGTAGCCACGTGTCAGGTGCCAGCCTTGCCCACAACTCCTCACAGCTGGCCCTTTGGAACTGTGGCTTCTGTATCCATGTATTTAGCCAGCCAGCCAGGAAGCTTTAGAGTTTAGTTTGGTTTGTTTGGTTGGTTGATTGGTTTGATTTTTTTGAGACATGCTTTCTCTGTGTAGCTTTGCAGCCTGTCCTGGGACTCGCTTTGTAAACCAGACTGGTCTCAAACTCACAGATCCATCCGCCTGCCTCTGCCTCCCGAGTCCTGGGATTAAAGGTGTGCGCCACCACCGCCCAGCAGGTATTTTTTTTTTTTTTTGAGACAGGATTCCATGTAGTCCAAGTTGGGCATGGGCGGGTGGTGTCCAAATCAAATACTAGACCACTTCATACAAAGAATTTGACATCCACAGGTTGTGATATGTGAGTAGAAAGCAGTCCTGGAGCCAACCTGTAGAGACAGGGAAAGGCCATATATGACATCACTCCCGACCCACAACTCTTTTTTCTTTTCTTTTCTTTTTCTTTGCTTTTTTTTTATTTTTTTTTATTTATTTATTTATTTATTTTTTTGAGACAGGGCCTCTCTACATAGCCCTGTCTGTCATGGAACTCCCTATGTAGACTAGGCTGGCCTGAAACTCACAGAGATCCACCTGTCTCTGCCTCCTAAGTGCTGGGATTAAAGGCATGGGCTTTTCTTCTTCCTCTTCCTCTTCTGCTAGTCCTCCTCCTCTTATCCTTTTCTAACCCATAGCTCTTTTAAAAAAGGTAGCTTCCCCGGGCAGTGGTGGCCCACGCCTTTAATCCCAGCACTCGAGAGACAGAACCAGGCGGATCTGTGAGTTTGAGGCCAGCCTGGTCTACAGAGCGAGATCCAGGACAGGCACCAAAAACTACACAGAGAAACCCTGTCTCGAAAAAACAAACAACAAACAAACAAAAAGGGGGGAGCTTCATGGCTCTTTTTCTCCTAAAACCTTGACTTTGGTGAGTTGTTGTAAGGGAACTGACTGGCAAAAGCCTGGTGTTCTCTTTTCTGTGGGAATAGACAGGGACCAGGGTCATGAAGTGATGGACACATGTGCTGAAAGACATTGTCACATCAGAGCTGGAGTGGCCATTTTCATTTACCTGTAAGCACAGGAGTAAGCAGAGGACACTTGTCAGCTGAAGGGACAGGGGCACAGCAGGGACAAAGTGGAGTAAGTGCCTCAGGACTGTCCAACATCTCTCTACAGTCAAGCACGTCTCCCTGGCTCAGGCTACCTTGAGTCCCAGAGAGCAAAGCTCCAGGTATTAATCTGACTATTGAATGTACAGCACGGTTATCATAATTAGGAAGTATATATGTGATATAGTAGGAATTTTCTGAGAGTAGTTATTAAGTATTCAACACACATACACACATACACACACACACACACACACACACACACACGTAAAAAGGTGACTCATGTGGTGATGCATGTATTGGTCAGCTCAATAGTGGTAATCATTTTACCATATGTATGTATATCAAATATATGCATGTTCCATACCTTAAATAGACTGCTTTTATTTATCAATTATAGCTTAGTGTCCTGGTTGTGTATTTGGTTGTTTCTGTCAGCTTGACACATGCTTGAGATATCTAAGAGGGAACCACAATTGAGAAAATGCCTCCATAAATTGGCCTGATGGCGCACATCTTTAATCTCAGCACTCCACTCAGGAGGCAGAGGCAGGTGGATCTCTATGAGTTCGAGTCCAGACTGGTCTACAAGAGATAGTTCCAGGACAGCCAGGGCTGTTACACAAAGAAACCATGTCTTGAAAAGCAAAACAAAACCAAAACAAAAAGATAGGCCCGTGGGAAACTGTGATTGATGTGGGAAGGTCTAGCCCATAGTAGGTGGTCTTATCTCCAGACTGGTGGTTCTAGATTGTATAAGAAAGCAGGGTGAGCAAGCCAGTAAGCAGCATTCCTCCATGGCTTCTGCTTCCGTTCCTGCCCCAACGGCTCTCGGTGATTGATTGAGTGTGACCTGAGAGTTGTAAGCCAAACTAAACCCTTTCCTCCCCAGCTGCTTGTGGTTAGGATGTTCTATCATAGCAATAGAAACCCCAGCTAAGACATAAGGGAAGGTGAGAGCCAACCCCTACAAGCCATTCTCTAATTTCTCTTCACATGAATACAGCACAGATACACATGCTACACACATGCACATGTATGTGTGGGGCTGGGGGCAGAGAGAGAGAGAGAAAATCAGTAAATAAATGTAAACATCAAAGAAATACAGTAGATCAGGAAGACACCTAACATCAACCCCACATAGGCACTTGCAACCCCAAACATAAACATTCATATATACCATACACATACAAAAAAAAATAATAATAATCCCTAACACACACCTATTACCAATATACAAAAGAGAATCAACCAAAGCTTTTAATTATGGGAACTGCTGGTGACTTATGTGTCTTGGTCAGGCTGGGGTTAAACCCTGCCACGATTTTAGCTTTAGCTCCTGGAGCAACGGTTTCTAAAATATATTATTAGTCCACTTTTTGGCTTCGGTAAGTCTAAGACATAATTTAATCTTTCTTTGATGATTTGTGAGGTACTTCACACCCTTGCAGCGCCTCGGGTCATTATTTAGGACATTCATTTTCATTGCCCTGTCCCAAAGACGCAGGAGTTATAGCATAAGAAATTGGACTGAATTTGTTCAGACCCAAACCAGAGGCTGAACTCTGTTGAAGGGATTTTATGTTTCTCCTAAGTCTTCAGAATGAGTATCTTGTCTCGCCTCGATGCGAAATAAAGAACAACACCACTCTGATGAATTGAAGGGCCCGATTGTGCTCGGGATAGTTACTTGTGACGTCAGGCAATGATACCCTGCCGGGGACGGCACCGCAGACCCCTGTGACCAGCCACTCCCGCCTCCCATCCTCCTCCACCATCCATGGAGAAGCCCAAAGGAGGCATCCATAGGAATACTTCAGATTTGATGACCCCAAGGGATTTTTTCACTTTGTCGCTTTTACAAATGTTCTCCTCCGGTCCCACACGGCGCCCACCCCCACCCCAAACCCACTACTCTCCCATCCTCACCCCCAACCCCCGCCCCTACACATGGACACCCGCTCTGTCTGGACAAAGAACTAAGACTGCTTCAAGGCCACTTCCCAAATAAATAAGCTCACGGCTGCGGCCACTGCGCAGCCACTGTTTGGCTCCAACTTGCAAGGGCTTTACAGGAGATTTCTGCTTTATGGAGTAGTCATTCTCAAGCTGTTCTGAGCCTCTACGAGCTATTAGAAATCATCTGAACCAAGTCTCGTCTGTTCGCTCTGGTTCTCTCTCCTTGTCCTCCTCCCTTCTTGACTTCTGTCTCTTTCCTCTCGGGCATCCTTCTGAGGTCAGACCTGTGACGGGCACAGAGTTTTCTCCCCGACTCTCACTCAGGCACTCTCTCTGTTTCTCATACTTGCCCCCATTGGTTTCTCAGTTAAGGTCTGTTCCTGTAAGGCTCACCCTGTGCGTCACAACCCCTTTGACAAACCTCTGTCTCCAAAAATATTTACATCACGATTCTAACAATTGCAAAGTTACAATTCTGAAGTAGCAATGAAAATAATGTTATGGTTGGGGGTCACCACAGCATGAGGGACTGTATTAAAGGGTCACAGCGTTAGGAAGGTTGAGGACCACTGTTATAAGGGAACTTGGTCTTGGTACATATTTAAGGGCGACATGGGTAGTGTTTCTTTGTACACAGGTAGTTACCAAAGGAAACTTAGATCTGAATGTCTGATGCTTTAAGAATATCATACTGGGCTAGAGAGCTGACTCAGCAGTTTAAGGCCCATACTGTTCTTGCAGAGGATCCGAGTTCTGTTCCCAGTTACAGTTTGCAGCTGCCTGTAAGTCCAGTTTCAGAGGACCTGACCCCTTCTTCTGGCTTCCCGGGGTACCTGACATCATCTGTATGTCCACAGAGAGGCACATACATACAGATAATTGAAAAATAAGTCTTAAGAAATATCACTATTTCTTAACTCAGCAGTTTTCTTTTAAGACTAGGCACAAAAGGTTTACGGTAGCTGTTCATCACGACAGCGAAGCGGTTGGTAAATACACAGAAGGAAATACCCAGCCAAGCTTGATTGCACATGCTGAGGCGGATGCGCACCATGGAGGCTACTCTAGCATCTCATTTGGAGACTGAGATATATCAAGTCTGACGCCCTTCCTTTGGGGCCACCAAAAAAGTGAAGATGTGAGTGTTTGCCTGGAGAACCCTGCAGTAGTGCCGATCCCAACACAGGATAAAAATAAGCCGAACTCATGAAACTTCAAAGAACGATGGAGATCGGTGGTATCCAGGAGAAAAACAATACAAGAAATTCATGCAGCCTCAAATAGTACGATTGGGACACGTTTTCAAATGTAGAAACAAAAGGTCAAATTAATGTCAATAATATGCTTCCTTCAACCTCACGCACTAAAATACTACAGTTTCGATGGATCTTCCATGTAAAAGATACCAGTGACTTAGATGTTTTTGCTTTTGTTTTGCATTTTTTTTTCACACTAAGTCTTCAAAATCCAATATGGATGTGACACACTTTACCACACATCTAAGTTAGGACCAGTCCCCACTCGAGGGCTCAGCAATGCCACGTAGGCTCTGGTTCCCACTCTGGACCAGAGCAGAATGCAACTCTGATTTCTTCAAGCAGGGTGAGAGATTTTGAAAACCAACATACCATAAAAGCTATTTCCCCAACATTCTGTTTTAGACATTTCTCCCCAAGTTTCCCACTTAAAGCAACTGGTCGGAATCTCTCACCCTCTTCCTGGCTTCAGTGGTTTCACTCTGTCCTGCTCTGTCCCCCACCTTCTCAACTTGTCATTGGGCCCCAGTCCCTGATGTCCAAACTCTTCTACATCTACTTCCCTCCCAAGAATGGGCCTTTCTATAATTGTAACAAAGAAAATGGTCTTACTCGTTTCTTAGTAAATGTTCAGAGTTCAGCTGGCTCGAACTCACTTGGGGTTTCTTATGGGGGCCACGCCAGCGTGATCACAAATGGCCCCCAGCCAGGAACAGGTGAGCCACGCTTCAGATGCACAGGGCCTTCACCAAGGCAACCAGAACTGCCTGTAGTGAAAATGTCCGTGTTAAGCAGCTCTCTTATGGGGGGGGGGGAGGGCTTCTCGGGACATGTGCCAGTCTGCAGCACCATGGGGAGGGATTTCTGCCTATGGTAAACACTTGTATCCCACTGAAATTCCTGAGAGCCTGGGGAATGGGAGGATGTGAGACCCAAATGCCAAGCAACACTCCCCCGACCCCAGTTTTATTATACTTAGCTGAGGGGGCTGTGGAATTCACTGTGGTCTGTTTGCACAGCTTTTCCGTCAACACCCACAATAACTGCTTTTTGCTCGTCTGAGACCCACATGTGCTGCCCCCCAAAGACCATGCTGATGGAGCCACATCTTCATGTGATGGGAGTAGATTTATTCGTGTTTGGCTCTGTCCTTCCTAAGAGTCCTTATGAAACTCACAGTTTCAAATCATTTGGTCAGGGTGAAGATTACAAACCTCCGTTGTAATGTTGTAATATCCATCCTTTATCTTTGGGAAGCAGATGCAGTACTTTCTAGTCTTGTCTTAAGACACAGTTGGATCTAACCCGATGAACCCTCATGATTACTGTATCTACACAAAAGACATGATTGGATTGCTCAGCATCTACCCCCAAATGAACCACATTTTAATGAGAATCAGAGGCAACCCAGATGCTCCACAGTCATCCAGACCCATGGAGGCAGCAAGACAATCTGTTGGCCCCCTGAAGTTCTGTAAATGAAAGAAACAGGTCATCCGGGGAGAATATGGACTTGATCAGCATTTAGTTCAACATCTTTAACCTTGTGTTAACCACTCATGGAAACTCTGGCTGAAGACCTGATTCATAAGCTCCAGAGATGTCTCCTTGTACATAAACATTAAATATTGTCCAAGAAATATCAATTGTTCTTCTCATCTTTCTCCAGCTGAGTTGAGTCATCCTAACCCTGAATGGCTTTTTAATGTGGTTCACACACTCCTCCTCGTGTCTGCCAATATTATAATGTATTATTTGGCTGGTGATTTTTCTCATTTGTTTTCTCAACCCAGCAGCCAGAACTGCTTCTCCCGACTTGGCAGAAGTTGAGGATGTCCATTCTTGCGAACTTTTGTGCCTGTCCACTGCCAAAACTCCATGCTATGTAAGGTTCCAGCATGTGCATCTGCTTTTTGTTTTCTCAGGAAGAGTGGGTTATCTGCAGACCAAACTGAACATTTTCCAAGTTAACTCTGTGGGTTAAAAAGTGGCAAACCCACAGCCAGGTGTGTCAGTGACACATAATCCTAACACTTGGGAAGCCGAGGATGGGGAATTGTCACTAGTTTGAAGGTGGCCTCCACAGTGAGGCCTTCTCTCAAAACAGAACAAAGGTGAAAAAGTACCAAACAGTTCTCAAGAACCATTTGCCAAGTGGGACAAATGGTGTAAGGAGTCTACCTAGAACCTAATCCTTTGGAAGGGCATCGTTAAATAAGAGTAGACCTTCTTGTGTTTGTTGTATCCATCATAGTTTCCTCGGAACCGGTGTGTTTTCAGAAGAAAACTGAAGACTTCTGTGATACAGCAGAAAAGGGGTCAATGACATGGACTCTGCCACCAGTCAGTTGTGGCCTTGGAGAGTCACTTTGTATCCTTGAGTCACACTAACTCATCTGTTAAAAACAAGGAACCTCAGATCGATGTTTCTCCATGTAGAGGTCTCTAAGAGCCTCCAAGTCCACGAGATTTGTATACCCAGCAGGTCACAGACGAAATAAATGACATGCCTCATTCATGTAGGCATAATTACCTGTTTGAAGCGATTCTGTTGTGATTAATGACACTTAAACTCATGTGAATGGTTTCTGAACTCACAGTGGTGTGTTGTCACACTACATCTTCACAAGCCATTTCCGATGTTTGTTTCAATGGCAGTCTGTGGAAACCCAAGGCACTCTGATACAGAAAAGGGATTCCGGTGTTCAAAGCACTGGGAACCCTGCGGCCCAACCATCTGTAAAATTCCTTAGCAATACAATTCTACGAATCAATGTTTCTGTTTTGACAAGAAGCCCTCCCGTGGTCCAGCTCCAAGTCTGGGAAGGGAGACAATGGAGTGTGACCGCTGACTAGGAGAGATCATCAGCGCCCATTGTGGATCAAGCCAGCCCCCTCTGGTCCTGTGAGAAAAGAACGTTCCAGATGGGGGCTATTACTGTCTTAGAAGGCTTCTTAAGTTACTTTCTGGCCCTTTCTGTGTCTTTCTCTCCCTCTATGCTCCATTTAACTGTCAAATAACTTCTGACTGGATATTTCTAAAATAACAATTATAGTAGCCAAATAGAAAAAATTTGGAGCCAGGGGATTCCAACCTGAAATAAGACACCTTTTCAAAACAGGAACATGTAAATACTAAGTCTTGGGGGTCCTAATTTTTTTTTCATCTTAAAGTAAGGCTTAAGATAATCCTAGTGATAAAAAAAATTAGTGCATGGATAGGAGACTTGTATACTCATTTGTATAAGAGACCATGTTCCATAATAATAAAAATAAAAGCATAGGAATAATATTTTTTTTAAAATAAGGAGGCAGAGAGGGGATGAGAGACAGCTCAGCAGGTAGAGGTACTTGCCAGGCAAGCCTGAAAATGTGAGTTTGATCCCTAGAGGCTACATGAAGTGAAAGGAGAAAATCACATAAATGTGCACACACATGCACACACACACACACACACACACACACACACGCACGCACGCACACGCGTGTGCACATTAATAATGATGACAATGGTAAATATATTTTTAAAGGAATAAGGATCAGCTTCCTAACTTGAGTTCCTTAAGGAGAGACAATCTTAATGCTGAATTTGTTTATGGCTATTGCTGTCAATAAATATTTTCCAAATGGTGAGTTTCTTGAATTCAAAAGTTTTAACGTTGGAAGGGGACATTGACCTCCCTTTGACCAGTGACGACAAAAATGGAAGTCAGCAGCGGCAGCCAACGTGATGGGTACAGAACGGACAAATATTTATCTGAATACTTTTTCTAAGCACTTAGAAAAATGGATTATGAGCCAACCCGTCATTGTAAAAGGACAGACACCTAGTTTTCTGTAACATGAATGGAAATCTGTGTCTTCGGAACTGGTGTATCAGATTACTTGTGAAGTTCGCAGATGACTGTGAAACTGAGAAGCGACTTAAACTATCCGGGGAATTACCAAGAAGGATTCTCTTTCTTAGTCTAAAGATGCCAGAAAGTGTAGCAGGCAAAACTTCTGGGGTCTAGGAAGAGGGAGTGGGTTGGATCTAAAGATGCAGCTCGGGTGTCAGAGGGCTTGTCTAGCACCCAGAAGCCCTGGCTCGGATCCCCCGCACTAGGGAGGTGTAGTCAAGAGGACTGGGAGTTGAAGGCAATTTTTGATTACGTAGGTGAGTTCCAGGCCAGCCTCGAAGAGAGGGCGGGGAGGTAGATGAATGTGCTCAAAAAACTACAGAATTAGCAAAAAGCTTACACAATGTTTCAAGACAAGAAAAACGTTTTGAATGTTTAGCATTCGCCCAAATGATGACAAAGAGAAACTTTAACCTAAGAGTTATTTCTACAGGAATATTAAACACAAAAATGAACACATGTATATATTTTTAACACCCGTTATGTATCTAACGCTATTCCAGGTGATTTTCATTCTAATCTCACTCAGTTCTGCCAGGTATTTTTGTACAATGTAATCCTGATTTACAGATAAGGCTCCCAAAGGTTTGCCCAATATGACCCAACCAGAGAGGGGCCTGTAACCCGAACCGCCAAACGGTCTTATTAATAGAAAAAACCCGGAGCCAGATATTGGGGTAAATGCTGAAAGATCAGAGAGGCAGAGAGCAAGCCACTGGTTCTTACCTCTACAAAATCCTCTGCCGAAAGAGAGTGAGTTCCTATTTCCTCGTGCCTTACATACCTTTCTCTGCCCTGCCATATTACTTCCTGGGATTAAAGGTGTGTGTCCTTCTCAAGCAAAGACATGAGATCTCAAATCCTGGGATTAAAGGTGTGAGTCACCACTGCTGGCTCTGTTTCCAGTGTGGCCTTGAACTCACAGGGATCCTGACGGATCTCTGCCTCCCAAATGGTAGGATTAAGGGTATGTGCCACCACTGTCTAATTCAGTGTCTGGCTCTGTCCTCTGATCCACAGATAAGTTATTAGGGTGCACAATATATTGGGGTACACAATATATCAACACAATAGCCCGGGATAGGTGTCAAATATTCCTACTCCCATTAACAGGAACCAAAGGGACATAGAATTTGGGCAGCAGCAGGATGAATTTACTGCAGAGACAAACTGTCTTTCCCCGTGAAAAATTTAGAGTCTGATTCTACTAAATCCACAGAGAAATCTTGGCTGGACCCAGAGGAAAGGAGAAATGATCCATTGCTTAGAGCATCTGCTAATATTTGAGTGCAGCTTATTACCACCAATGCCAGTGTGGAGGAGGCTTAATCCCTCATTTGGTGGGATAGGGAGGGAGCACTTACAGAAGGTGTTTGGATCGCCGAGTGGAAGCCCTCACGGATGGATTGATAGCCTTCTCGGGTGAGTGCCGGCTCTCTCTCAGAGACTCTAGGCTAGTCACTGTGAGTTCAGTCCATCTTAAGCAGCCTACTCCAAATTCTCCCTCTTTTCAGGCACCCTCTTCCCCTTCTGTTTTACTTGCACACTTTGCACAGAACCAGGCACTTGCCAGATGCGGCCAGCCATGTCATCTCGGACTTCCTGTTCCCAGAATCGACCTCTTTATAAATGATCCAAACTCAACCATTCTGTTATAGCAACAAGAAACGGCCTAAGCCAGGGTCTCAGAGATTGTTTGCTGGGGGGGGGGGGTGTTGTTGTTTTATTTTTTTTTTTTTCATTTTGTTTTTTAAGCAGGAGAGCAAAAGGCATTCATAGCAGAAGTTGCCGGCATTGCAACACACCGTTGATAAGATTTTTGCAAAATTCTGCCGCAGCAGCTGAGGCCAGCAGCCAGAGGCAAGATAGATGAAGTCTGGCAGACTGCCATAGAGAGGCAGGGGAGAGCTGAGGCTTTTGGTAAACTTAAGGAAGTCACA
The DNA here is from genome assembly GCF_049852395.1 of Peromyscus maniculatus bairdii. Classification (NCBI taxonomy): domain Eukaryota; kingdom Metazoa; phylum Chordata; class Mammalia; order Rodentia; family Cricetidae; genus Peromyscus; species Peromyscus maniculatus. The sequence goes on along the minus strand of NC_134873.1, from coordinate 49,598,888 downwards.
GAAAAGGGAGAGCAGGAGAAAGTCACTGGATTTTAAGCAGGGTTTGGGGGGAGGATCTCTCTGACTCAGACAACACAAATCATACACAGGCAAACCAGACCACAGCATAAAGTCACGTGTAACAGAAAGTGTCAGGTGTGTTGGGGCTGCAAGAAATCCAGGCAAAGGAGCTTGGGTGCTAAGTACCATTTGTCCACTATTTCACAAAATATCTAAATATGCTGCCAGTCGAGGAAGTGTGTGTGTGTGTGTGTGTGTGTGTGTGTGTGTGTGTGTGTGTGTGTGTGTTTAAAAGCAGGATTCAGTTAAAAAAAAAACAAGATAAATAAATAAACAAGAATGTCATTGAGTAATAGAGGAAATGCTGAATTGACAGTCCAGAGACTTAATATGATATTTTTAAGCAAATAATTTGGCTTGGCTAAAATTTAGTTTCCTTACTGGTATAAACAGAATAATAATATCAGATTCAGGGAGGTTTTGTGAACATGAAATGTCACATTGTGAAAACATCTTCTAAGTTCCCAGTACTAGTCAATCTTTATGACTCCTGCTCAGTTCCTATTCTGCAGCTTGTCTTAGTTGGGTTTTTATTGCTGTGAAGAGACACCATGACCATGGCAACTCTTACAAAGGAAGACATTTCATGGGGCTGGCTTATATCGTTCAGAGGTTTAGTCCATTGTTATCATGGTGGGAAGCATGGTGGCGTGCAGACAGACATGGTACTGAAGAGGTAGCGAGGAGGTCTACATCCTGATTGGCAGGCAGCAAGAAGAGAGAGTCTGGCTTGGGCTTCTGAAACCTCAAAGCCCACCCTCCAGTGACACAAGGCCTCCAACAAGGCCACACCTACTCCAGCAAGGCCACACCTCCCAATAGTGACACTCCCTATGAGCCTATGGGGAGGGCATTTTCATTCAAACCATCTGACACAGCCCTTCCAGCCATAAATAGTGGACAAAATGGGGAGAATAGACCAGGTTATCCTTTGAAATGTTCACATTCCTTGCTTATGTAAGTCATCGCTTTCTCTTTTAAATGACATAAATACATGTAATTATATATAAGCGTACAAGAACCCAGAACGTTCATACCCAGCAAATGGAGAGAAATCAAACTAAGAGGGAGACAGAGCAACCCTGAGATCCCAACCATGCATAACTGTCAGTGATAGGAAAACAAAGTGGAACTCAACAGCAATGGAATAAAAATTTGGAAAGAAATTCCATTCTGCAGGCTCAGCCCTCTGGCACTCCATTAAATAGGGGGTAGGTCACCATCTCTCTGCTCTCTTACCAAACTGCTTCCATCTTTATAGAGTGCAAACATCTATGATTCCCCCATGAAGCTTCTCTATGTCGCTCTCAAAGTCTTTTGTGTATCACACCCTTATCAGCCACTTCTAGCTGGTTATTTTGCATGTCTGCCCTGCCCAATAGATTGCTAGATTCTTAAGAATTGGAACATCTTAAGAACTTACGTTCATTAACCACCTGGCTAATGGAACTGTGCTGAAGAGTGTAATCGACAAAAGCCTTGCATTAGTCTCCTTAATTGGAAGCTCATTTGAAAAGAGGTACAAAGACCATTCCATTCCTCTGAAACTCTATGGAATCCAGGATCTGTCACAACCCTGAAACTGGATAGTTGCCCCTCTGTCTAACCACTGGTTTTCAGGTTGCCAGAATACTGCTACTTGTCTTCTCCAATTTGTGAATGTCCGTCAACTTATAAATTTTGAGTACAAGAAAACAAAGCAAATTGAATGAAAACCATAGTCAAAGACACAAATAGAAAAAAATCATAAATTATAAAATTATGCATCAATATATGCACACACATGCACACCAAGTATATATACCTAAGTGTATTCTTGAAAGATAACTTTATACGAATATAAAGAAAAACTGTACAAACATCTAGACAACTTTAAAAAATAATTGCATGTGGGGCTGGAGCAATGACTCGGTGGTCAAGAGTGCTTGCGATTCTAGCACAGGACCAAGAGTTCACTTCCAAGCACTCAAATGCAGCAGGTCACAACTACCTGAGATGCCAGCTCCAGGAGATGCCAGCTCCAGGAGATACCACAGCCCTCTCCTGGCATCCAAGGGCATCAGCACACACCTTTAGGAGGTACTGTTTAGGAGGGTTGGATGCAAGTTGTTGTTAAGGATTAGAAAAAGGGAGAAGCAAAGGAGATTCGATTTAAGGTTATTGTTGAAAAAGAAAAAGAAAAAGACAATTACTAGTTTTAAATACTTTACATTGGATTGGATTGTTTTATATTATATACAAATTATATATATTGAAATTATATTTTTAGAAAATGCTATATGTATATTTCTAATTGTACTTATATCGTTCATTTAACAATGTAATGCAATTTTCTGGTCCTTGAATGTTATTATCACCAACTATTAGGTAAAAAAAAAAAAACTGTACAAACATCTAGACAACTTTCATTGCACACGCGCACACACACACACACACAAATAAATAAATAAATAATGAAATAAAAATGTAATTTCACATAAAATGAGCAAGTCAATATATTTCAGGCGTTTTCTCAGCTTGTGTTTTGGAGAGAAATTACACAGGATGTATAGAACATTAAGGAGCAAAATTTGCTTTTGGTCATGGTGCTTCTCACAACTGCAAGCAAACTAGAACACCTCCACTACACTGCCCACGTGGAGCAACAGGATGACCCCCATCAAAACACCATTTACAAAAGATGACAGCGCAAGGAGGATTTGAATCTTGGCTGCCCCAGACTTTGCCCTGTGGATAGATACCCTTAAGTTCATTATTCTCCAAGGCTATCCCTGGAATAAGGGCTAGAAGTGAGTTTCTCCTCTACACCTCGGCATCCCTGTTATCTTGGGTCTCATTGCCTTCAAAACCTAGAAAATTCCAAGTTCCCCGGGACTGGCATTTCTCTTGGTCAAGCCAGATTAGGATCCTTTCCAAACCCTGGTCATCTGGTGTGTGAGCATCCTTCTGAAAGTAAACACCACAGATCTTGCCCTGTCGTTGACTAGTCATTGAATTCTTTTTGCCTGTTTGTCCCTTAGCAACAGGTCTCACTTGAACAACTCCTAAATGATTCTGGCTGAGGTGTTTAGGCAGGCTCAATGGAGCCCTGTGCCAGGATGAGACTGGTTGGCTCTTTACACCAGTAGGTCCTCAGTAGGGTAGTTTGGGAATAGGCCTAAAGGATCTGGTCTAGGTCATATCTGCCACCCCTCTCTCCCACCTCCCAGACTCTGCTGAAACTAGCCTCAGCCTAGGTGGGATACTGGCTTTGCAGTTCTGTGGGGTGCCTGATTGTCTGATCCACAATAGCCACAGATCACTCTCACACGTGAATGGGGAAAAGGTATCTCTTAATGAAGTCACATACGACTTCCTTTCGACTTTCAGAGGGACCAATTTATCCTGAAGCTTTTCCTTTCCTTGAAAGACATGCATGAGGCAGACAACATCATGAAATTTTAATGACTGCTCTAAAGCTCTAATCTCAGCAGGCATCTGATCTAAGTATAGAGAAACAGGGGGTGGCCGTTCAAATCACATGTTTCAGAAAGCAAGACAAGGATTGTCAACCCTTGTGCCTTTAGTAGGAAAGACCTCATAGACCACACTTACACCCAGCCAGCTCTTCGTTGGAGGGTCAGTCTCAAGCAATGGCTTATTTCTGATACCAAAATCTGTATGGTTTCCCAGTTGTAAAAGACAGAAAACCAACTATCTAGAAGGGAATTTTATTGGGTTTTGTGACCAGGAAAGTCAAGAGTAAGACTTCAGGCATAGCTGTATCAAGGATCTCAAATAACTAACCATGGTTCATACTTTTCCCATTCTCTCTCCCTAAAGCTGGCTGACTTAGTTATTTTCCAACTGCTGTGAAGAGACACCATGACCAAGGCAGCTTGTAGAAGAAGAAGAAAGGGTTTATTGGGGCTCACACTTTCAGAGGGTGAGTTCATGACCACCAGAGCAGGGAGCATGGCAGCAGGCAGGCAGGCATGGCATTGGAGCAGTCGATGGGATCTTATATCTGATCCACAAACACAAGACAGAAAGAGCTCTAACCAGTAACGGTACAGGATTTTGAAACCCCAAAGCCCACCCCAGCGACACATCTGCTCCAACAAGGCCACGCCCCCTAATCCTTCCCAAACAGTTCCACCAATTAAGGATCAAGCATTCAAATACGTGAGCCTATGGGGCCCTTCTTTTTCAAACCACCACGCTAGTTATCTGACTACAGTTCCTGTTTCTCTGCATCTCTTTTCTGCCCTGTGTTGCTTCATTTTATTTATGCTGGCTTCACTTTATTAAAGACAGGCTCTGTTTAAAATGACAGGAAATAGAGCCACCAGCAGCCCAACCCTACGTCCTCATGGCTACATTCCATTCGTGGGTTTGAATTCAAAGGCTTTGATAGACCCTGTTTGTATACCCACATTTTTTGATAAGTCATTTCAGACAGATCATCACAATTAACCAGTCCACTTGGAAGTTATAATCACAGCAAAACAAAGATTAAAAACATATGGAACAATATAATCTTTTTCTGCAACATTAAGACTTTCTGTATTTTAAAACTTAGTACATGACCGAGCAGTGGTGGCACATACCTTTAATCCCAGCACTCAGGAGGCAGAGCCAGGTGGATCTTTGTGAGTTCGAAGCCTGCCTGGTCTACAGAGTGAGCTCCAGGCACCAAAACTACACAGAGAAACCTGGTCTCAAAAAAACAACAAAGAAAAAACCCCAAAATCTTAGTACCAGGTTGAGGCTGCAACTCAGTGGTAAAGTGTTTACCTAGCAAGCCTGAATTCTTCAGTTCAGTCCCCCGTACCACATACACCAGGAGCTGTCACTCATGCCGGTGGGTCCTAGTACTGGGGTAATGGTTACAAGTTCGAGATCATGCTAGGCTACACAGCAAGTTCCAGACTAGCCGGGGTGACATCATACCCTGCCTCAAGAAAGAAAATTAGTGACAATATGGTAAGCACCTGAATAGCACCCACAATTGTCCCCTGACCTCTGTATGTATATGTTTGTACATGCAAGTGCACACACACACACACACACACACACACACACACATACATGCCCATACATATACACACACATACACAGTAGTATGTACTACTAAAACAAAGCCATACCATTCACTTGTGATTTTTGTAAATATACACATTTGTATATATATTTATAGTTACGTGTGCATATGTGCACACATACAGTCATGTAACTTTCCTCCTTCATTATCTCCTATGATTGACATGTTTGTGCCCTCTACCCTATCCCAGAGTACATATCCCTAACAGGAGAGTAGTATGTGAGGCCTTAGGGAAGTGACTGGGTTGTGAGAATTCTTAGTGCCCTTAAAGAAGAGGTTGCAGAAAACTATCTTTCACCTCCTACTGAGTGGGGACAGAGAGATGGCACCATTTTTCAATAAGAGAGTAGGTCCTGACCAGACATGAAAACTATTAGCACCTTGCTCTTGTAGTTCCCAGTCTCCTAAACTCAAATAAATTTCTGTTACTTATAAAGCGTCCAGTTCAGGGCATTTTTGCTATAGCAGCCTGAACATTGCCCATTCAGACTAGGACATAATCTCATTAACTATCAGCAAATATCCTCTAACACAGCACTGACAAAGACTGTGGGAACAAACGCCCCTTCTTTCTTCATCAGACTCATTTCTCACAATCAGCCATAATTATTTCTTTTTTAACTGACTCAAAATGTCATTTACCGGGGTTGGAGAAATGGCTCAGAGGTTAAGAGCACTGGCTGTTCTTCCAGAGGTCCTGAGTTCAGTTCCCAGCAACCACATGGTGGCTCACAACCATCTGTAATGAGATCTGGCGCCCTCTTCTGGCGGGCAGGGGTACATGCAGATAAACATTATACATAATAAATAAATCTTTTAAAAAAATGTCATTTACCGTCTCCATTGCACTTTCTACTCTATTTCTTCCCTGGAACGCTTTTCTCCCCATCAGTGCCCAGGCTAACACCTTCTCGTCCGTTAAATGTTGGCTGTGCATCCATTCATGAATTCCTTTCTTAGAGGATTTTATTAAGCTTCTCTTTTTTGTGCCAGGTCATTTGGAATCAACGATGAACAAGACAGACCTGGTCCCAGGACCCTTGAGGCCCTTTTAGTAACCAGATGGCACATTCAGACTGGCAGTTTGGGGGGAGTTTAACAAAGGGGTAGTTTAAGAAGCCCCTGGGCTGTAGAGAGACCCCGAGACTGGAATGGAAGCAGGGGCTATTAGTGGGGTCTGGGGAGAGGTCACCTGATGGGACATTTGACTTTGAATTATGGCCAAGGCTATATCCCCTTGGGTCCCCACTGGAAGGAACCAGAACAACAGAGCTGCAAACCGCTCCCCACTCCATTCCTGCTGGTGCTTTGTAGTAGTAAAACCAACCTGAAGCCGGAGGCATGGACCGCTGATGTCCATCTGGCGGATGGACCAGGACTGTGAGCAGAGGAGAGGCAGGCAGGGCAGGGGTCTAGGGATGAGGGTAAGAGGGAGGATTAGAAGGTACTTAGAGCTAACTTGGTCTCATAAAACACACATTCTCTCTGGGGAAGGCAACACATAATGGTAGTTAATAGCCAGTGAGCCCTAACTACGGATTAAACACAGTCCAGCACTTTACAGGTAATAGCCAACCTACTGTGCCTCAAACGAAGTAATGAGCCTTTGTTAAACAGGTGAGAAAACCAAGCAGGATGAGGGATTAGAAACCTTGTGCAAGGCTGCAGAGCTGAGCAGAGCGCTGGTTCAGAGGCCCGGCAAATACTTCTCCTTGGTCTGCTAGAAGACAAGACATTTTTCACGAACGATGTGGACGGACAAAGAAGAAAACAGTCTTAGAAAGGGGAGAGGGAGTCTTGACGAGGCTTGAGGAAGCAGGAATGAGGGAAGAGTACTTCGTTTGCTTTATGATCCTAGAGCAGTGACTCTCAACCTTCCTAATGCTGGGACCCTTTAATACAGTTCCTCATGTTGTGATGACCCCCTCCAACCCTAAAATTATTTTCGTTGCTACTTTATAACTGTAATTTTGCTACTGTTATGAATCATAATGTCAATGTCTGTGTTTTCCAGTGGTCTTAGGTGATCCTCATGAAAGGGTTGTTCAACACTGCCCCCCCCATGAGTCGCGACCCACAGGTTGAGAACCACTGCCCTGGAAAGTCTTCCTCAGGAACTGTCTCTTCAGCTGATGTCTAGTGAGGAGAAGGGGCTGCTGTGTAACAAGCAGCACTGGACTGAGGGGAAACAGACACAGAGACCCTAAAGCGATGGATCCAGAGATCCTACAGCAAGCCTGGTGCGTCCAAGGACACCCATTGCTCCTGCAGCTAGAGACCGAAGCACAAGACAGAAGTCCCGCGACATTTCCGGAAAGATGGACAAGAGCCATGGGATGAACACAAGTGGGGGGGTGGGGGTAGGGTTAGGATGAGATGCGCAGGTTCAAAAGATTGCTACGGAGGAGCGTGGGTAGAGAAAAAAAAATGGAATAGGCAAGCAGGGAGGGGAACCTAATTGGGAGAGTCGTGCAAGGAAGAGATGCCAAGCCCTCGAACCAGGCTGGCAGGAGAGGACGAGACAAGTGAAAGGAGTCTGTCTGGGTTCTAGGTAGTGCTACAGGGAAGAGTTAAGGGGAACCCGTGAGACATCGGATGAGAGAAAGTTGAAGAGAAGTTCCTGAAGGAATTCCTGACCAATGACAGGAGGAGTTTCAGGAAGAACGAATCAACGGGTTTCATCCACGTTTCTCCTGAGTTCACTAAGGGTTGTCCCAGGGGCAATGTCACAGCAGGTGACCTACAGAGAGGTGTTCAATGGCCGCTTCAGAGCAAAGGCAGAAACTTGATGTATACTGAAGAATTCGTTTAAAAATTCGTTTCATGATTGTTGTAGTTGAATGTCTCTGTAGTGGGTATTTGTTCTGCCTATGCCCTTGGGGTACCAGCCCGGCCAGCTCTCGTGTAAATAGAACACGAGACTCTTAATCTCAGGGTCGTGGGTTCGTGCCCCATGTTGGGCACCAGATAATGCAGGAAATATGTGGATTACTAATAAAAGGACTATTTATTAAAGGATTATATGGGGGAGCAACTCAATACAGCATAAGGTAGATTCATTCGCAGAGTCCTGGAAAGCTGAGAACCGGTCCCATGCTGGTTCAAGCCGCCTGATTCGGTCTCTACCATCCAAAAGCTTGAGAGAGAAGGGACCCAAATACATGCTCCCCAGGTACCCCAAGGCGATAGGTGGAATGAATACCCACTACGTGTCTCTGTTATTCGGGTTTAGGAACAAGACAAGAGCATCCCATTTCACACATGAAAAGCAACTGGAAGGATTTTGGATAAGCAGGGAAGGGAGCAGAACTCTGAATGGAGGTCTGAGGAAGTGAGGGTTGTAATGGAGACTAAGAAGAAACATCCGGTAAGACGGAAGGAGAACCTTGAGACAGAAGCCAGCAGAGCACACAGCATTTCCACAGAACAGGAAGGCCACCCTGTTGTGTGCTGCTCAGGGGCTGAATAGCATCAGGACAAAGAAATGGCCATTCTGTGTGGTGACGTGTGCTTTCTTGGTTGCCATGCTAACAGAGGCTGAAGGCAGCTTGTCTCAGGGCTTGCTGGAGCAGCAAATCACCTGGAGGAAGGAGGTGGTCAGGGCAGTGTGGAGGTGAGGCTGTGTGCAGGGCACAGTGAGCAAAGCCTTCAGATTCAGGGACCCCAGTCCTGGGCCTGGAGGGCTTTTAACTGGCACAATCAAGGAGGCAAACGTGGAGAACCTCGGCTCCAGCCCTACGTTTGTTATTTTAGGGAAAAGCAGCTCTCCCCCAGCACCATAAGGGGGCAGCAGCCCAGCTCTCGTGGTTAACCACTTAAGCAATCCTCCTGGGTGGGTTTTGACAGAGCTCTGCAGGAGACCAAGTCCTTTCCTGGAAAGTCAACTTGCATGGGTTTCCGTACTGGGAAAAGCGACCCTTACCTCGTCAGTGACCTCGATAGGGAAAACCTCAGTGAAGTGTCAGCGTTCACTGAGGGGACATCAAAGAACAGAAGTGACAGAGCAGTACAGATGGCATTCCACACAGCTCAGTGCAGAGTGGAGAAGAGAGACGAAGCCGTGGCTAGATGCAGGGGAGTCAAGAACGTCCCAGGGCTGGAGCGCGTCTCCGCTGGCAGAGTGCCCGCCTAGTGCGCACAGCCTGGCGGTTCCGTCCCCAGCACCGCATAGGTCAGGCATCGGGCTGCACACGCATAATCTCAGCAACCTGGAAGGTGGAAACCGGAAGATCAGAAGTTCAAGGTCATCCTCGGCCACATAGCAAGTTCCAGGCCAGACCAACCTACGTGAGATGAGACAGACAGATGGACTAGGGACAGGGATAGAGGGACAGAGAGAGACAGAGAATATTGTAGAGCGTGCTGGGCTGCTGCGCAGAACCACATATCGGAAGGGATCATGGACCTGGTGGTGGTAGCCCACGCCTTTAATCCCAGCACTCGGGAGGCAGAGGCAGGCGGATCTCTGTGAGTTCGAGGCTTCTCCCTGCACTCTGAGCCCGCGTGGGCTCCAGAGCAAAGCTGCTCTCCCATTGTTCTTCTATAAATTATATCCTTTAATTCACCGCTACTTTTCTGTACCCCTTTCTAGACTAGAAGCTGTTAGGTGCTTACCTTGTATATGATTTTGTATGTATGTGTATGAATGTATGTGTATATATATGTGTGTATGTGTGTATATGCGTATGTATGTATTGTGAATATGCATGTGTATGTATATGTGTGTATGTGTGTATGTGTATATGTGTATGTGTGTCTGTATGTGTGTATGTGTATATATGTGTATGTGTGTATATGTGTATGTGTGTATGCAATGTGTATGTGTATATGTATGTGTGTGAATAGGTGTATGTATACGTGTGTATGTGTACATGTGTATGTGTGTCTGCATATGTGTATGTGTATATGTACCTGGAAGCACAGCATCCAGGACTGTGCAGATGTTCAGCTGTTGTCTCATAAGTGACAGAACTGTCATCCACCAGGTAGGAGGAGCACGGAAGATCAGTTTTCTTCTACTTTTTCTAAAAAAAATAAAAGTCGACAACAGGTACATGTTGCTGTAACAGCAGAAGGAACAAGGAGCCTAAAATCATGAGAACAAACCCAGAGATGTGTTCAGATTTCAATTAAAAGAGAAAGTTGTAATGATATTAAAGATGTCAGGGTGGGAGTGAGGGTAAGAATGTATTTCATATGCTTTGGAGGGGATAAGAGTGAAAAAAATAAGTTGCTGCGGGCTGCACGAAAATATTATCAGAACTCAGCTGGTTATGGCAAAGCCACTACCTGAAGGGACCAAGGAATCCCTCCAGAGGAAGCCAAATTCCAAGGAGTCTTTGGTGTTATTTGGCTTGTTATATATCAGCTATCTTCTGTTATGAAAATCACGTGTGCCTTCATGATTTTCCCAGTTCATTTTTCCCTGAGTTAACAGTGTATCACTGATCTGATACTCTCTAGACATACACATTCCAGGTATTTGGAGAACAGCCTCAGGAAAGGCTTCCTTCCCCTCAGCCCATCTGTTTCTCCCCTTTCAGCACTGGAATCAGATATCTCCCTTAGCCACATTCTAGAACTAACAGGTATAACAGTCTACATGCTAGTCTCTTAATTTAAGGTAAATTCCACAAGGAGAAACCACCTACCTAGGTCAGGTAGACATAAAGTAATAGCTTTACACAATTTAGCTTGGACCCTCCTTTCTTACAGCCTTACTAAATTCATAGATCCCTAACTTCTTACCTAACCACTTCTCGGAATGTAGACTGAGCACATAGATCCCCCTTTTTCATACACTAACCGGTCATTAGCACTCAGGTGACCTCCTCTTCCACCACTCCCGTTTTGGATTGTAAAAGAAAGCCTGGTGGTCATTGCCTGAGGAAAATTCTTACTGCCTTTATGACTCCATAGAATTCAAGCCTGGTGACCTTGCTCAGCCAGGGGATTGCCATTGCTTGGGTTTATAACTGGACTCCTGAGAGACTTAGGGAGGACTTGGAGACAGAGAACGGAGAGGGATAAGGAGGATTTTGACCAGGGAGAATGTGTGGACAAGATTGAAGATGAGGAAGAGTCAGATGGGGAAGTACTAGCTGGGTAAGAATGAGATGAAAAGGACCTAGATGAGGTAAAATTAAGACGAGAGAATTAAGATAGAACTTAGAGGGATCAGTAGATAAATATAGAGAGAAATCAGCCAAGAAAGGAGCGAGGGACTAGAACAGAACTGAAGTTGTGTATATAGGATATTATCCCAGAGGAATTAAAGCAAGTGGACTATAGAACTCAGTGTGCTGAGATTCTTTTTCCCAAAAATAGTCCTCGCTGTTCATAGTTTTCTATCCTGAGCCCCTGGGAAGTATTAATATTAAGGCTGGTATTTTAAATATTATACAAGAAGAAGTATAAGAAGTAAAGAAAGAAAATATATTTTGGATGTTTTCACTAGAATTGGTAAGGTGGCTCTCTGGTCCTCCCTGTTCCAGGACAGCTGGATCTTCTCATGTAGTGCCAGCTCTGTCCCTGAGACACGATGGTGAAGGTCAGAGTGAACAGATCTGGCCCAGGGCCTGGTTCCCAGGGCTGCCTTCCACTCCGGCGAAGTGGATGTTGTTCCCATCAATGTCCCCCCACCGACCCCAACTATGTGGTCTACATGTTCCAGCAAGATCCACAGCACAGTCACGGCTGGCCGAGAATGGGAAGCTTGTCATCAGCACAAAAGCCACCCCCGTCTTCCAGGAGTGAGATCCCGCCATCATAAAATGGGGCGATGCTGGTGCCCAGTATGTTGTGGAAGTTACTGGTGTCTTCGCTGCCATAGAGTGCCAAGGCTCTCTTGGAAGGGTGGAACCAAATGGGTCTTCGTCTCCTCCCCTTCTGTTGATGTTTTTGATGGCTGTGGGCCACCAGAAGTGTGACAACTCACTCAAGATCGCCAGCAATGCCTTCTGTACTACCGACTGCTTAGCCCGCCTGCCAAGGTCATCCATGACAACGTCATCATCATCAAGGGACTTCTGACCACACAGTCTGCTGGGGGGGTGGTCTGTATGTTAAATTGCTGATTGGTCAATAAATAAAACACTGATTGGCTAGTGGCCAGGCAGGAAGTATAGGCGGGACT